>NW_027441131.1:0-24249 GCF_949628215.1 Phalacrocorax aristotelis | reverse complement strand
ACAGGACCAATATAGCCTTATATGGACAGGACCAATATAGCCTTATATGGACTGGAAAAATATAGCATTATATGGACTGGAAAAATATAGCCTTATATGGACAGGACCAATATAACCTTATATGGACTGGAAAAATATAGCCTTATATGGAAAGGACCAATATAGCCTTATATGGACTGGAAAAATATAGCCTTATATGGATAGGACCAATATAGCCTTATATGGACTGGAAAAATATAGCCTTATATGGACAGGACCAATATAGCCTTATATGGACTGGAAAAATATAGCCTTATATGGACAGGACCAATATAGCCTTATATGGACTGGAAAAATATAGCCTTATATGGACAGGACCAATATAGCCTTATATGGACTGGAAAAATATAGCCTTATATGGACAGGACCAATATAGCCTTATATGGACTGGAAAAATATAGCCTTATATGGACAGGACCAATATAGCCTTATATGGACAGGACCAATATAGCCTTATATGGACTGGAAAAATATAGCCTTATATGGAAAGGACCAATATAGCCTTATATGGACTGGAAAAATATAGCCTTATATGGACAGGACCAATATAGCCTTATATGGACTGGAAAAATATAGCCTTATATGGATAGGACCAATATAGCCTTATATGGACTGGAAAAATATAGCCTTATATGGACAGGACCAATATAGCCTTATATGGACTGGAAAAATATAGCCTTATATGGACAGGACCAATATAGCCTTATATGGAAAGGACCAATATAGCCTTATATGGACTGGAAAAATATAGCATTATATGGATAGGACCAATATAGCCTTATATGGACTGGAAAAATATAGCCTTATATGGACTGGAAAAATATAGCCTTATATGGACTGGAAAAATATAGCCTTATATGGACAGGACCAATATAGCCTTATATGGACTGGAAAAATATAGCCTTATATGGACAGGACCAATATAGCCTTATATGGACTGGAAAAATATAGCCTTATATGGACAGGACCAATATAGCCTTATATGGACTGGAAAAATATAGCCTTATATGGACAGGACCAATATAGCCTTATATGGACTGGAAAAATATAGCCTTATATGGACAGGACCAATATAGCCTTATATGGACTGGAAAAATATAGCCTTATATGGACAGGACCAATATAGACTTATATGGACTGGAAAAATATAGCCTTATATGGACAGGACCAATATAGCCTTATATGGACTGGAAAAATATAGCCTTATATGGACAGGACCAATATAGCCTTATATGGACTGGAAAAATATAGCCTTATATGGACAGGACCAATATAGCCTTATATGGACTGGAAAAATATAGCCTTATATGGACAGGACCAATATAGCCTTATATGGACTGGAAAAATATAGCCTTATATGGACAGGACCAATATAGCCTTATATGGACTGGAAAAATATAGCCTTATATGGACTGGAAAAATATAGCCTTATATGGAAAGGACCAATATAGCCTTATATGGACTGGAAAAATATAGCCTTATATGGACAGGACCAATATAGCCTTATATGGACTGGAAAAATATAGCCTTATATGGACAGGACCAATATAGCCTTATATGGACTGGAAAAATATAGCCTTATATGGACAGGACCAATATAGCCTTATATGGATAGGACCAATATAGCCTTATATGGACTGGAAAAATATAGCCTTATATGGATAGGACCAATATAGCCTTATATGGACTGGAAAAATATAGCCTTATATGGATAGGACCAATATAGCCTTATATGGACTGGAAAAATATAGCCTTATATGGACAGGACCAATATAGCCTTATATGGACAGGACCAATATAGCCTTATATGGAAAGGACCAATATAGCCTTATATGGACTGGAAAAATATAGCCTTATATGGACAGGGCCAATATAGCCTTATATGGACTGGAAAAATATAGCCTTATATGGACAGGACCAATATAGCCTTATATGGACAGGACCAATATAGACTTATATGGACAGGACCAATATAGCCTTATATGGAAAGGACCAATATAGCCTTATATGGACTGGAAAAATATAGCCTTATATGGACAGGGCCAATATAGCCTTATATGGACTGGAAAAATATAGCCTTATATGGACAGGACCAATATAGCCTTATATGGACTGGAAAAATATAGCCTTATATGGACAGGACCAATATAGCCTTATATGGAATGGAAAAATATAGCCTTATATGGACAGGACCAATATAGCCTTATATGGACTGGAAAAATATAGCCTTATATGGACTGGAAAAATATAGCCTTATATGGACAGGACCAATATAGCCTTATATGGACTGGACCAATATAGCCTTATATGGACTGGAAAAATATAGCCTTATATGGACTGGAAAAATATAGCCTTATATGGACAGGACCAATATAGCCTTATATGGACTGGAAAAATATAGCCTTATATGGAAAGGACCAATATAGCCTTATATGGACTGGAAAAATATAGCCTTATATGGATAGGACCAATATAGCCTTATATGGACTGGAAAAATATAGCCTTATATGGACAGGACCAATATAGCCTTATATGGACTGGAAAAATATAGCCTTATATGGACAGGACCAATATAGCCTTATATGGACTGGAAAAATATAGCCTTATATGGACAGGACCAATATAGCCTTATATGGACTGGAAAAATATAGCCTTATATGGACAGGACCAATATAGCCTTATATGGACTGGAAAAATATAGCCTTATATGGACAGGACCAATATAGCCTTATATGGACTGGAAAAATATAGCCTTATATGGACAGGACCAATATAGCCTTATATGGACTGGAAAAATATAGCCTTATATGGACAGGACCAATATAGCCTTATATGGACTGGAAAAGTATAGCCTTATATGGACAGGACCAATATAGCCTTATATGGACTGGAAAAATATAGCCTTATATGGACAGGACCAATATAGACTTATATGGACTGGAAAAATATAGCCTTATATGGACAGGACCAATATAGCCTTATATGGACTGGAAAAATATAGCCTTATATGGACTGGAAAAATATAGCCTTATATGGACAGGACCAATATAGCCTTATATGGACAGGACCAATATAGCCTTATATGGACTGGAAAAATATAGCCTTATATGGACAGGACCAATATAGCCTTATATGGACTGGAAAAATATAGCCTTATATGGACAGGACCAATATAGCCTTATATGGACTGGAAAAATATAGCCTTATATGGACAGGACCAATATAGCCTTATATGGACTGGAAAAATATAGCCTTATATGGACAGGACCAATATAGCCTTATATGGACTGGAAAAATATAGCCTTATATGGACAGGACCAATATAGCCTTATATGGACTGGAAAAATATAGCCTTATATGGACAGGACCAATATAGCCTTATATGGACTGGAAAAATATAGCCTTATATGGACAGGACCAATATAGCCTTATATGGATAGGACCAATATAGCCTTATATGGACTGGAAAAATATAGCCTTATATGGACAGGACCAATATAGCCTTATATGGACTGGAAAAATATAGCCTTATATGGACAGGACCAATATAGCCTTATATGGACTGGAAAAATATAGCCTTATATGGACAGGACCAATATAGCCTTATATGGACTGGAAAAATATAGCCTTATATGGACAGGACCAATATAGCCTTATATGGACTGGAAAAATATAGCCTTATATGGACTGGAAAAATATAGCCTTATATGGACAGGACCAATATAGCCTTATATGGACTGGAAAAATATAGCCTTATATGGACAGGACCAATATAGCCTTATATGGACTGGAAAAATATAGCCTTATATGGACAGGACCAATATAGCCTTATATGGACTGGAAAAATATAGCCTTATATGGACTGGAAAAATATAGCCTTATATGGACAGGACCAATATAGCCTTATATGGACTGGAAAAATATAGCCTTATATGGAAAGGACCAATATAGCCTTATATGGACTGGAAAAATATAGCCTTATATGGATAGGACCAATATAGCCTTATATGGACTGGAAAAATATAGCCTTATATGGACAGGACCAATATAGCCTTATATGGACTGGAAAAATATAGCCTTATATGGACAGGACCAATATAGCCTTATATGGACTGGAAAAATATAGCCTTATATGGACAGGACCAATATAGCCTTATATGGACTGGAAAAATATAGCCTTATATGGACTGGAAAAATATAGCCTTATATGGACAGGACCAATATAGCCTTATATGGACTGGAAAAATATAGCCTTATATGGAAAGACCAATATAGCCTTTTATGGACTGGAAAAATATAGCCTTATATGGATAGGACCAATATAGCCTTATATGGACTGGAAAAATATAGCCTTATATGGACAGGACCAATATAGCCTTATATGGACTGGAAAAATATAGCCTTATATGGACAGGACCAATATAGCCTTATATGGACTGGAAAAATATAGCCTTATATGGAAAGGACCAATATAGCCTTATATGGACTGGAAAAATATAGCCTTATATGGACAGGACCAATATAGCCTTATATGGACTGGAAAAATATAGCCTTATATGGACAGGACCAATATAGCCTTATATGGACTGGAAAAATATAGCCTTATATGGACTGGAAAAATATAGCCTTATATGGACAGGACCAATATAGCCTTATATGGACTGGAAAAATATAGCCTTATATGGATAGGACCAATATAGCCTTATATGGACTGGAAAAATATAGCCTTATATGGACAGGACCAATATAGCCTTATATGGACAGGACCAATATAGCCTTATATGGACTGGAAAAATATAGCCTTATATGGACAGGACCAATATAGCCTTATATGGACAGGAAAAATATAGCCTTATATGGACAGGACCAATATAGCCTTATATGGACTGGAAAAATATAGCCTTATATGGATAGGACCAATATAGCCTTATATGGACTGGAAAAATATAGCCTTATATGGACTGGAAAAATATAGCCTTATATGGACAGGACCAATATAGCCTTATATGGACTGGAAAAATATAGCCTTATATGGACAGGACCAATATAGCCTTATATGGACAGGACCAATATAGCCTTATATGGAAAGGACCAATATAGCCTTATATGGACTGGAAAAATATAGCCTTATATGGACAGGACCAATATAGCCTTATATGGATTGGAAAAATATAGCCTTATATGGACAGGACCAATATAGCCTTATATGGACTGGAAAAATATAGCCTTATATGGACAGGACCAATATAGCCTTATATGGAATGGAAAAATATAGCCTTATATGGAAAGGACCAATATAGCCTTATATGGACTGGAAAAATATAGCCTTATATGGACTGGAAAAATATAGCCTTATATGGACAGGACCAATATAGCCTTATATGGACTGGACCAATATAGCCTTATATGGACTGGAAAAATATAGCCTTATATGGACTGGAAAAATATAGCCTTATATGGACAGGACCAATATAGCCTTATATGGACTGGAAAAATATAGCCTTATATGGAAAGGACCAATATAGCCTTATATGGACTGGAAAAATATAGCCTTATATGGATAGGACCAATATAGCCTTATATGGACTGGAAAAATATAGCCTTATATGGACAGGACCAATATAGCCTTATATGGACTGGAAAAATATAGCCTTATATGGACAGGACCAATATAGCCTTATATGGACTGGAAAAATATAGCCTTATATGGACAGGACCAATATAGCCTTATATGGACTGGAAAAATATAGCCTTATATGGACAGGACCAATATAGCCTTATATGGACTGGAAAAATATAGCCTTATATGGACAGGACCAATATAGCCTTATATGGACTGGAAAAATATAGCCTTATATGGACAGGACCAATATAGCCTTATATGGAAAGGACCAATATAGCCTTATATGGACTGGAAAAATATAGCCTTATATGGACAGGACCAATATAGCCTTATATGGACTGGAAAAATATAGCCTTATATGGACAGGACCAATATAGCCTTATATGGACTGGAAAAATATAGCCTTAGATGGACAGGACCAATATAGCCTTATATGGACTGGAAAAATATAGCCTTATATGGACTGGAAAAATATAGCCTTATATGGACAGGACCAATATAGCCTTATATGGACTGGAAAAATATAGCCTTATATGGAAAGGACCAATATAGCCTTATATGGACTGGAAAAATATAGCCTTATATGGGTAGGACCAATATAGCCTTATATGGACTGGAAAAATATAGCCTTATATGGACAGGACCAATATAGCCTTATATGGACTGGAAAAATATAGCCTTATATGGACAGGACCAATATAGCCTTATATGGACTGGAAAAATATAGCCTTATATGGACAGGACCAATATAGCCTTATATGGACTGGAAAAATATAGCCTTATATGGACAGGACCATAATAGCCTTATATGGACTGGAAAAATATAGCCTTATATGGACAGGACCAATATAGCCTTATATGGACTGGAAAAATATAGCCTTATATGGACAGGACCAATATAGCCTTATATGGACAGGACCAATATAGCCTTATATGGACTGGAAAAATATAGCCTTATATGGACAGGACCAATATAGCCTTATATGGAAAGGACCAATATAGCCTTATATGGACTGGAAAAATATAGCCTTATATGGACTGGAAAAATATAGCCTTATATGGACAGGACCAATATAGCCTTATATGGACTGGAAAAATATAGCCTTATATGGAAAGGACCAATATAGCCTTATATGGACTGGAAAAATATAGCCTTATATGGATAGGACCAATATAGCCTTATATGGACTGGAAAAATATAGCCTTATATGGACAGGACCAATATAGCCTTATATGGACTGGAAAAATATAGCCTTATATGGACAGGACAAATATAGCCTTATATGGACTGGAAAAATATAGCCTTATATGGACAGGACCAATATAGCCTTATATGGACTGGAAAAATATAGCCTTATATGGACAGGACCAATATAGCCTTATATGGACTGGAAAAATATAGCCTTATATGGACAGGACCAATATAGCCTTATATGGACTGGAAAAATATAGCCTTATATGGACAGGACCAATATAGCCTTATATGGAAAGGACCAATATAGCCTTATATGGACTGGAAAAATATAGCCTTATATGGACAGGACCAATATAGCCTTATATGGACTGGAAAAATATAGCCTTATATGGACAGGACCAATATAGCCTTATATGGACTGGAAAAATATAGCCTTATATGGACAGGACCAATATAGCCTTATATGGACAGGACCAATATAGCCTTATATGGACTGGAAAAATATAGCCTTATATGGACTGGAAAAATATAGCCTTATATGGAAAGGACCAATATAGCCTTATATGGACTGGAAAAATATAGCCTTATATGGATAGGACCAATATAGCCTTATATGGACTGGAAAAATATAGCCTTATATGGACAGGACCAATATAGCCTTATATGGACTGGAAAAATATAGCCTTATATGGACAGGACCAATATAGCCTTATATGGACTGGAAAAATATAGCCTTATATGGACAGGACCAATATAGCCTTATATGGACAGGACCAATATAGCCTTATATGGAAAGGACCAATATAGCCTTATATGGACTGGAAAAATATAGCCTTATATGGACAGGACCAATATAGCCTTATATGGACTGGAAAAATGTAGCCTTATATGGACAGGACCAATATAGCCTTATATGGACTGGAAAAATATAGACTTATATGGACAGGACCAATATAGCCTTATATGGACTGGAAAAATATAGCCTTATATGGACTGGAAAAATATAGCCATATATGGACAGGACCAATATAGCCTTATATGGACTGGACCAATATAGCCTTATATGGACAGGACCATAATAGCCTTATATGGACTGGAAAAATATAGCCTTATATGGACAGGACCAATATAGCCTTATATGGACTGGAAAAATATAGCCTTATATGGAAAGGACCAATATAGCCTTATATGGACTGGAAAAATATAGCCTTATATGTATAGGACCAATATAGCCTTATATGGACTGGAAAAATATAGCCTTATATGGACAGGACCAATATAGCCTTATATGGACTGGAAAAATATAGCCTTATATGGACTGGAAAAATATAGCCTTATATGGACAGGACCATAATAGCCTTATATGGACTGGAAAAATATAGCCGTATATGGAAAGGACCAATATAGCCTTATATGGACTGGAAAAATATAGCCTTATATGGATAGGACCAATATAGCCTTATATGGACTGGAAAAATATAGCCTTATATGGACAGGACCAATATAGCCTTATATGGACTGGAAAAATATAGCCTTATATGGACAGGACCAATATAGCCTTATATGGACTGGAAAAATATAGCCTTATATGGACAGGACCAATATAGCCTTATATGGACTGGAAAAATATAGCCTTATATGGACAGGACCAATATAGCCTTATATGGACTGGAAAAATATAGCCTTATATGGACAGGACCAATATAGCCTTATATGGAAAGGACCAATATAGCCTTATATGGACAGGACCAATATAGCCTTATATGGACTGGAAAAATATAGCCTTATATGGACAGGACCAATATAGCCTTATATGGACTGGAAAAATATAGCCTTATATGGACAGGACCAATATAGCCTTATATGGACAGGACCAATATAGCCTTATATGGAAAGGACCAATATAGCCTTATATGGACTGGAAAAATATAGCCTTATATGGACAGGACCAATATAGCCTTATATGGACTGGAAAAATATAGCCTTATATGGACAGGACCAATATAGCCTTATATGGACAGGACCAATATAGCCTTATATGGACTGGAAAAATATAGCCTTACATGGACAGGACCAATATAGCCTTATATGGACTGGAAAAATACAGCCTTATATGGACAGGACCAATATAGCCTTATATGGACTGGAAAAATATAGGCTTATATGGACAGGACCAATATAGCCTTATATGGACAGGACCAATATAGCCTTATATGGACTGGAAAAATATAGCCTTATATGGATAGGACCAATATAGCCTTATATGGACTGGAAAAATATAGCCTTATACGGACAGGACCAATATAGCCTTATATGGACTGGAAAAATATAGCCTTATATGGACAGGACCAATATAGCCTTATATGGACTGGAAAAATATAGCCTTATATGGAAAGGACCAATATAGCCTTATATGGACTGGAAAAATATAGCCTTATATGGACAGGACCAATATAGCCTTATATGGACAGGACCAATATAGCCTTATATGGACAGGACCAATATAGCCTTATATGGACTGGAAAAATATAGCCTTATGTGGACAGGACCAATATAGCCTTATATGGACTGGAAAAATATAGCCTTATATGGACAGGACCAATATAGCCTTATATGGACAGGACCAATATAGCCTTATATGGACTGGAAAAATATAGCCTTATATGGATAGGACCAATATAGCCTTATATGGACTGGAAAAATATAGCCTTATATGGACAGGACCAATATAGCCTTATATGGACTGGAAAAATATAGCCTTATATGGATAGGACCAATATAGCCTTATATGGACTGGAAAAATATAGCCATATATGGACAGGACCAGTATAGCCTTATATGGACTGGAAAAATATAGCCTTATATGGACTGGAAAAATATAGCCTTATATGGACAGGACCAATATAGCCTTATATGGACAGGACCAATATAGCCTTATATGGACTGGAAAAATATAGCCTTATATGGACAGGACCAATATAGCCTTATATGGACTGGAAAAATATAGCCATATATGGACTGGAAAAATATAGCCTTATATGGACAGGACCAATATAGCCTTATATGGACTGGAAAAATATAGCCTTATATGGACAGGACCAATATAGCCTTATATGGACTGGAAAAATATAGCCTTATATGGATAGGACCAATATAGCCTTATATGGACTGGGAAAATATAGCCTTATATGGACAGGACCAATATAGCCTTATATGGACTGGAAAAATATAGCCTTATATGGACAGGACCAATATAGCCTTATATGGACTGGAAAAATATAGCCTTATATGGACAGGACCAATATAGCCTTATATGGACTGGAAAAATATAGCCTTATATGGACTGGAAAAATATAGCCTTATATGGACAGGACCAATATAGCCTTATATGGACTGGAAAAATATAGCCTTATATGGACAGGACCAATATAGCCTTATATGGACTGGAAAAATATAGCCTTATATGGACAGGACCAATATAGCCTTATATGGACAGGACCAATATAGCCTTATATGGACTGGAAAAATATAGCCTTATATGGACAGGACCAATATAGCCTTATATGGACTGGAAAAATATAGCCTTATATGGACAGGACCAATATAGCCTTATATGGACAGGACCAATATAGCCTTATATGGACTGGAAAAATATAGCCTTATATGGACAGGACCAATATAGCCTTATATGGACTGGAAAAATATAGCCTTATATGGACAGGACCAATATAGCCTTATATGGACTGGAAAAATATAGCCTTATATGGACAGGACCAATATAGCCTTATATGGACTGGAAAAATATAGCCTTATATGGACAGGACCAATATAGCCTTATATGGACTGGAAAAATATAGCCTTATATGGACAGGACCAATATAGCCTTATATGGACTGGAAAAATATAGCCTTATATGGACAGGACCAATATAGCCTTATATGGACAGGACCAATATAGCCTTATATGGACTGGAAAAATATAGCCTTATATGGAAAGGACCAATATAGCCTTATATGGACTGGAAAAATATAGCCTTATATGGATAGGACCAATATAGCCTTATATGGACTGGAAAAATATAGCCTTATATGGACAGGACCAATATAGCCTTATATGGACTGGAAAAATATAGCCTTACATGGACAGGACCAATATAGCCTTATATGGACTGGAAAAATATAGCCTTATATGGACAGGACCAATATAGCCTTATATGGACTGGAAAAATATAGCCTTATATGGACAGGACCATAATAGCCTTATATGGACTGGAAAAATATAGCCTTATATGGACAGGACCAATATAGCCTTATATGGACTGGAAAAATATAGCCTTATATGGACAGGACCAATATAGCCTTATATGGACTGGAAAAATATAGCCTTATATGGACAGGACCAATATAGCCTTATATGGACTGGAAAAATATAGCCTTATATGGACAGGACCAATATAGCCTTATATGGACTGGAAAAATATAGCCTTATATGGACAGGACCAATATAGCCTTATATGGAAAGGACCAATATAGCCTTATATGGACTGGAAAAATATAGCCTTATATGGACAGGACCAATATAGCCTTATATGGACTGGAAAAATATAGCCTTATATGGATAGGACCAATATAGCCTTATATGGACTGGAAAAATATAGCCTTATATGGACAGGACCAATATAGCCTTATATGGACAGGACCAATATAGCCTTATATGGACTGGAAAAATATAGCCTTATATGGACAGGACCAATATAGCCTTATATGGACTGGAAAAATATAGCCTTATATGGACAGGACCAATATAGCCTTATATGGACTGGAAAAATATAGCCTTATATGGACAGGACCAATATAGCCTTATATGGACTGGAAAAATATAGCCTTATATGGACAGGACCAATATAGCCTTATATGGACTGGAAAAATATAGCCTTATATGGAAAGGACCAATATAGCCTTATATGGACTGGAAAAATATAGTCTTATATGGATAGGACCAATATAGCCTTATATGGACTGGAAAAATATAGCCTTATATGGACAGGACCAATATAGCCTTATATGGACTGGAAAAATATAGCCTTATATGGACAGGACCAATATAGCCTTATATGGACTGGAAAAATATAGCCTTATATGGACAGGACCAATATAGCCTTATATGGACTGGACCAATATAGCCTTATATGGACTGGAAAAATATAGCCTTATATGGACTGGAAAAATATAGCCTTATATGGACAGGACCAATATAGCCTTATATGGACTGGAAAAATATAGCCTTACATGGACAGGACCAATATAGCCTTATATGGACTGGAAAAATATAGCCTTATATGGACAGGACCAATATAGCCTTATATGGACTGGAAAAATATAGCCTTATATGGACAGGACCATAATAGCCTTATATGGACTGGAAAAATATAGCCTTATATGGACAGGACCAATATAGCCTTATATGGACTGGAAAAATATAGCCTTATATGGACAGGACCAATATAGCCTTATATGGACTGGAAAAATATAGCCTTATATGGACAGGACCAATATAGCCTTATATGGACTGGAAAAATATAGCCTTATATGGACAGGACCAATATAGCCTTATATGGACTGGAAAAATATAGCCTTATATGGACAGGACCAATATAGCCTTATATGGAAAGGACCAATATAGCCTTATATGGACTGGAAAAATATAGCCTTATATGGACAGGACCAATATAGCCTTATATGGACTGGAAAAATATAGCCTTATATGGATAGGACCAATATAGCCTTATATGGACTGGAAAAATATAGCCTTATATGGACAGGACCAATATAGCCTTATATGGACAGGACCAATATAGCCTTATATGGACTGGAAAAATATAGCGGAAAAATATAGCCTTATATGGACAGGACCAATATAGCCTTATATGGACTGGAAAAATCCATATAGCTTATATGGACAGGACCAATATAGCCTTATATGGACTGGAAAAATATAGCCTTATATGGACAGGACCAATATAGCCTTATATGGACTGGAAAAATATAGCCTTATATGGACAGGACCAATATAGCCTTATATGGACTGGAAAAATATAGCCTTATATGGAAAGGACCAATATAGCCTTATATGGACTGGAAAAATATAGTCTTATATGGATAGGACCAATATAGCCTTATATGGACTGGAAAAATATAGCCTTATATGGACAGGACCAATATAGCCTTATATGGACTGGAAAAATATAGCCTTATATGGACAGGACCAATATAGCCTTATATGGACTGGAAAATATAGCCTTATATGGAAAGGACCAATATAGCCTTATATGACTGGAAAAATATAGTCTTATATGGATAGGACCAATATAGCCTTATATGGACTGGAAAAATATAGCCTTATATGGACAGGACCAATATAGCCTTATATGGACTGGAAAAATATAGCCTTATATGGACAGGAC
Source organism: Phalacrocorax aristotelis (assembly GCF_949628215.1). Taxonomy (NCBI): domain Eukaryota; kingdom Metazoa; phylum Chordata; class Aves; order Suliformes; family Phalacrocoracidae; genus Phalacrocorax; species Phalacrocorax aristotelis. The sequence continues at coordinate 10,929 of NW_027441131.1, read as the reverse complement.
CAATATAGCCTTATATGGACTGGAAAAATATAGCCTTATATGGACAGGACCAATATAGCCTTATATGGACAGGACCAATATAGCCTTATATGGAAAGGACCAATATAGCCTTATAGGACTGGAAAAATATAGCCTTATTGGACTGGAAAAATATAGCCTTATATGGACAGGACCAATATAGCCTTATATGGACTGGAAAAATATAGCCTTATATGGACAGGACCAATATAGCCTTATAGGACTGGAAAAATATAGCCTTATATGGACTGGAAAAATATAGCCTTATATGGACAGGACCAATATAGCCTTATATGGACTGGAAAAATATAGCCTTATATGGACAGGACCAATATAGCCTTATATGGACTGGAAAAATATAGCCTTATATGGACAGGACCAATATAGCCTTATATGGACTGGAAAAATATAGCCTTATATGGACAGGACCAATATAGCCTTATATGGACTGGAAAAATATAGCCTTATATGGACAGGACCAATATAGCCTTATATGGACTGGAAAAATATAGCCTTATATGGACAGGACCAATATAGCCTTATATGGACTGGAAAAATATAGCCTTATATGGACAGGACCATAATAGCCTTATATGGACTGGAAAAATATAGCCTTATATGGACAGGACCAATATAGCCTTATATGGACTGGAAAAATATAGCCTTATATGGACAGGACCAATATAGCCTTATATGGACGGACCAATATAGCCTTATATGGACTGGAAAAATATAGCCTTATATGGACAGGACCAATATAGCCTTATATGGAAAGGACCAATATAGCCTTATATGGACTGAGAAAATATAGCCTTATATGGACTGGAAAAATATAGCCTTATATGGACAGGACCAATATAGCCTTATATGGACAGGACCAATATAGCCTTATATGGAAAGGACCAATATAGCCTTATATGGACTGGAAAAATATAGCCTTATATGGATAGGACCAATATAGCCTTATATGGACTGGAAAAATATAGCCTTATATGGACAGTGACCAATATAGCCTTATATGGAGTGGAAAAATATAGCCTTATATGGACAGGACAAATATAGCCTTATATGGACTGGAAAAATATAGCCTTATATGGACAGGACCAATATAGCCTTATATGGACTGGAAAAATATAGCCTTATATGACAGGACAATATAGCCTTATATGGACTGGAAAAATATAGCCTTATATGGACAGGACCAATATAGCCTTATATGGACTGGAAAAATATAGCCTTATATGGACAGGACCATATAGCCTTATATGGAAAGGACCAATATAGCCTTATATGGACTGGAAAAATATAGCCTTATATGGACAGGACCAATATAGCCTTATATGGACTGGAAAAATATAGCCTTATATGGACAGGACCAATATAGCCTTATATGGACTGGAAAATATAGCCTTATATGGACAGGACCAATATAGCCTTATATGGACAGGACCAATATAGCCTTATATGGACTGGAAAAATATAGCCTTATATGGACTGGAAAAATATAGCCTTATATGGAAAGGACCAATATAGCCTTATATGGACTGGAAAAATATAGCCTTATATGGATAGACCAATATAGCCTTATATGGACTGGAAAAATATAGCCTTATATGGACAGGACCAATATAGCCTTATATGGACTGGAAAAATATAGCCTTATATGGACAGGACCAATATAGCCTTATATGGACTGGAAAAATATAGCCTTATATGGACAGGACCAATATAGCCTTATATGGACAGGACCAATATAGCCTTATATGGAAAGGACCAATATAGCCTTATTGGACTGGAAAAATATAGCCTATATGGACAGGACCAATATAGCCTTATATGGACTGGAAAAATGTAGCCTTATATGGACAGGACCAATATAGCCTTATATGGACTGGAAAAATATAGACTTATATGGACAGGACCAATATAGCCTTATATGGACTGGAAAAATATAGCCTTATATGGACTGGAAAAATATAGCCATATATGGACAGGACCAATATAGCCTTATATGGACTGGACCAATATAGCCTTATATGGACAGGACCATAATAGCCTTATATGGACTGGAAAAATATAGCCTTATATGGACAGGACCAATATAGCCTTATATGGACTGGAAAAATATAGCCTTATATGGAAAGGACCAATATAGCCTTATATGACTGGAAAAATATAGCCTTTATGGATAGGACCAATATAGCCTTATAGGACTGGAAAAATATAGCCTTATATGGACAGGACCAATATAGCCTTATATGGACTGGAAAAATATAGCCTTATATGGACTGGAAAATATAGCCTTATATGGACAGGACCATAATAGCCTTATATGGACTGGAAAAATATAGCCGTATATGGAAAGGACCAATATAGCCTTATATGGACTGGAAAAATATAGCCTTATATGGATAGGACCAATATAGCCTTATATGGACTGGAAAAAATATAGCCTTATATGGACAGGACCAATATAGCCTTATATGGACTGGAAAAATATAGCCTTATATGGACAGGACCAATATAGCCTTATATGGACTGGAAAAATATAGCCTTATATGGACAGGACCAATATAGCCTTATATGGACTGGAAAAATATAGCCTTATATGGACAGGACCAATATAGCCTTATATGGACTGGAAAAATATAGCCTTATATGGACAGGACCAATATAGCCTTATATGGAAAGGACCAATATAGCCTTATATGGACTGGAAAAATATAGCCTTATATGGACAGGACCAATATAGCCTTATATGGACTGGAAAAATATAGCCTTATATGGACAGGACCAATATAGCCTTATATGGACTGGAAAAATATAGCCTTATATGGACAGGACCAATATAGCCTTATATGGACAGGACCAATATAGCCTTATATGGAAAGGACCAATATAGCCTTATATGGACTGGAAAAATATAGCCTTATATGGACAGGACCAATATAGCCTTATATGGACTGGAAAAATATAGCCTTATATGGACAGGACCAATATAGCCTTATATGGACAGGACCAATATAGCCTTATATGGACTGGAAAAATATAGCCTTACATGGACAGGACCAATATAGCCTTATATGGACTGGAAAATACAGCCTTATATGGACAGGACCAATATAGCCTTATATGGACTGGAAAAATATAGCCTTATATGGACAGGACCAATATAGCCTTATATGGACAGGACCAATATAGCCTTATATGGACTGGAAAAATATAGCCTTATATGGATAGGACCAATATAGCCTTATATGGACTGGAAAAATATAGCCTTATACGGACAGGACCAATATAGCCTTATATGGACTGGAAAAATATAGCCTTATATGGACAGGACCAATATAGCCTTATATGGACTGGAAAAATATAGCCTTATATGGAAAGGACCAATATAGCCTTATATGGACTGGAAAAATATAGCCTTATATGGACAGGACCAATATAGCCTTATATGGACAGGACCAATATAGCCTTATATGGACTGGAAAAATATAGCCTTATGTGGACAGGACCAATATAGCCTTATATGGACTGGGAAAATATAGCCTTATATGGACAGGACCAATATAGCCTTATATGGACAGGACCAATATAGCCTTATATGGACTGGAAAAATATAGCCTTATATGGATAGGACCAATATAGCCTTATATGGACTGGAAAAATATAGCCTTATATGGACAGGACCAATATAGCCTTATATGGACTGGAAAAATATAGCCTTATATGGACAGGACCAATATAGCCTTATATGGACTGGAAAAATATAGCCTTATATGGATAGGACCAATATAGCCTTATATGGACTGGAAAAATATAGCCATATATGGACAGGACCAGTATAGCCTTATATGGACTGGAAAAATATAGCCTTATATGGACTGGAAAAATATAGCCTTATATGGACAGGACCAATATAGCCTTATATGGACAGGACCAATATAGCCTTATATGGACTGGAAAAATATAGCCTTATATGGACAGGACCAATATAGCCTTATATGGACTGGAAAATATAGCCATATATGGACTGGAAAATATAGCCTTATATGGACAGGACCAATATAGCCTTATATGGACTGGAAAAATATAGCCTTATATGGACAGGACCAATATAGCCTTATATGGACTGGAAAAATATAGCCTTATATGGATAGGACCAATATAGCCTTATATGGACTGGGAAAATATAGCCTTATATGGACAGGACAATATAGCCTTATATGGACTGGAAAAATATAGCCTTATATGGACAGGACCAATATAGCCTTATATGGACTGGAAAAATATAGCCTTATATGGACAGGACCAATATAGCCTTATATGGACTGGAAAAATATAGCCTTATATGGACTGGAAAAATATAGCCTTATATGGACAGGACCATTATAGCCTTATATGGACTGGAAAATATAGCCTTATATGGACAGGACCAATATAGCCTTATATGGACTGGAAAAATATAGCCTTATATGGACAGGACCAATATAGCCTTATATGGACAGGACCAATATAGCCTTATATGGACTGGAAAAATATAGCCTTATATGGACAGGACCAATATAGCCTTATATGGACTGGAAAAATATAGCCTTATAGGACAGGACCAATATAGCCTTATATGGACAGGACCAATATAGCCTTATATGGACTGGAAAAATATAGCCTTATATGGACAGGACCAATATAGCCTTATATGGACTGGAAAAATATAGCCTTATATGGACAGGACCAATATAGCCTTATATGGACTGGAAAAATATAGCCTTATATGGACAGGACCAATATAGCCTTATATGGACTGGAAAAATATAGCCTTATATGGACAGGACCAATATAGCCTTATATGGACTGGAAAAATATAGCCTTATATGGACAGGACCAATATAGCCTTATATGGACTGGAAAAATATAGCCTTATATGGACAGGACCAATATAGCCTTATATGGACAGGACCAATATAGCCTTATATGGACTGGAAAAATATAGCCTTATATGGAAAGGACCAATATAGCCTTATATGGACTGGGAAAAATATAGCCTTATATGGATAGGACCAATATAGCCTTATATGGACTGGAAAAATATAGCCTTATATGGACAGGACCAATATAGCCTTATATGGACTGGAAAAATATAGCCTTACATGGACAGGACCAATATAGCCTTATATGGACTGGAAAAATATAGCCTTATATGGACAGGACCAATATAGCCTTATATGGACTGGAAAAATATAGCCTTATATGGACAGGACCATAATAGCCTTATATGGACTGGAAAAATATAGCCTTATATGGACAGGACCAATATAGCCTTATATGGACTGGAAAAATATAGCCTTATATGGACAGGACCAATATAGCCTTATATGGACTGGAAAAATATAGCCTTATATGGACAGGACCAATATAGCCTTATATGGACTGGAAAAATATAGCCTTATATGGACAGGACCAATATAGCCTTATATGGACTGGAAAAATATAGCCTTATATGGACAGGACCAATATAGCTTATATGAAAGGACCAATATAGCCTTATATGGACTGGAAAAATATAGCCTTATATGGACAGGACCAATATAGCCTTATATGGACTGGAAAAATATAGCCTTATATGGATAGGACCAATATAGCCTTATATGGACTGGAAAAATATAGCCTTATATGGACAGGACCAATATAGCCTTATATGGACAGGACCAATATAGCCTTATATGGACTGGAAAAATATAGCCTTATATGGACAGGACCAATATAGCCTTATATGGACTGGAAAAATATAGCCTTATATGGACAGGACCAATATAGCCTTATATGGACTGGAAAAATATAGCCTTATATGGACAGGACCAATATAGCCTTATATGGGACTGGAAAAATATAGCCTTATATGGACAGGACCAATATAGCCTTATATGGACTGGAAAATATAGCCTTATATGGAAAGGACCAATATAGCCTTATATGGACTGGAAAAAATATAGTCTTATATGGATAGGACCAATATAGCCTTATATGGACTGGAAAAATATAGCCTTATATGGACAGGACCAATATAGCCTTATATGGACTGGAAAAATATAGCCTTATATGGACAGGACCAATATAGCCTTATATGGACTGGAAAAATATAGCCTTATATGGACAGGACCAATATAGCCTTATATGGACTGGACCAATATAGCCTTATATGGACTGGAAAAATATAGCCTTATATGGACTGGAAAAATATAGCCTTATATGGACAGGACCAATATAGCCTTATATGGACTGGAAAAATATAGCCTTACATGGACAGGACCAATATAGCCTTATATGGACTGGAAAAATATAGCCTTATATGGACAGGACCAATATAGCCTTATATGGACTGAAAAATATAGCCTTATATGGACAGGACCAATATAGCCTTATATGGACTGGAAAAATATAGCCTTATATGGACAGGACCAATATAGCCTTATATGGACTGGAAAATATAGCCTTATATGGACAGGACCAATATAGCCTTATATGGACTGGAAAAATATAGCCTTATATGGACAGGACCAATATAGCCTTATATGGACTGGAAAAATATAGCCTTATAGGAGAGGACCAATATAGCCTTATATGGAGTGGAAAAATATAGCCTTATATGGACAGGACCAATATAGCCTTATATGGACTGGAAAAATATAGCCTTATATGGACTGGAAAAATATAGCCTTATATGGACAGGACCAATATAGCCTTATATGGACTGGAAAAATATAGCCTTATATGGAAAGGACCAATATAGCCTTATATGGACTGGAAAAATATAGCCTTATATGGACAGGACCAATATAGCCTTATATGGACTGGAAAAATATAGCCTTATATGGACAGGACCAATATAGCCTTATATGGACTGGAAAAATATAGCCTTATATGGACAGGACCATAATAGCCTTATATGGACTGGAAAAATATAGCCTTATATGGACAGGACCAATATAGCCTTATATGGACTGGAAAAATATAGCCTTATATGGACAGGACCAATATAGCCTTATATGGACAGGACCAATATAGCCTTATATGGACTGGAAAAATATAGCCTTATATGGACAGGACCAATATAGCCTTATATGGAAAGGACCAATATAGCCTTATATGGACTGGAAAAATATAGCCTTATATGGACTGGAAAAATATAGCCTTATATGGACAGGACCAATATAGCCTTATATGGACTGGAAAAATATAGCCTTATATGGAAAGGACCAATATAGCCTTATATGGACTGGAAAAATATAGCCTTATATGGATAGGACCAATATAGCCTTATATGGACTGGAAAAATATAGCCTTATATGGACAGGACCAATATAGCCTTATATGGACTGGAAAAATATAGCCTTATATGGACAGGACAAATATAGCCTTATATGGACTGGAAAAATATAGCCTTATATGGACAGGACCAATATAGCCTTATATGGACTGGAAAAATATAGCCTTATATGGACAGGACCAATATAGCCTTATATGGACTGGAAAAATATAGCCTTATATGGACAGGACCAATATAGCCTTATATGGACTGAAAATATAGCCTTATATGGACAGGACCAATATAGCCTTATATGGAAAGGACCAATATAGCCTTATATGGTCTGAAAAATATAGCCTTATATGGACAGGACCAATATAGCCTTATATGGACTGGAAAAAATATAGCCTTATATGGACAGGACCAATATAGCCTTATATGGACTGGAAAAATATAGCCTTATATGGACAGGACCAATATAGCCTTATATGGACAGGACCAATATAGCCTTATATGGACTGGAAAAATATAGCCTTATATGGACTGGAAAAATATAGCCTTATATGGAAGGACCAATATAGCCTTATATGGACTGGAAAAATATAGCCTTATATGGATAGGACCAATATAGCCTTATATGGACTGGAAAAATATAGCCTTATATGGACAGGACCAATATAGCCTTATATGGACTGGAAAAATATAGCCTTATATGGACAGGACCAATATAGCCTTATATGGACTGGAAAAATATAGCCTTATATGGACAGGACCAATATAGCCTTTATATGGACAGGACCAATATAGCCTTATATGGAAAGGACCAATATAGCCTTATATGGACTGGAAAAATATAGCTTATATGGACAGGACCAATATAGCCTTATATGGACTGGAAAAATGTAGCCTTATATGGACAGGACCAATATAGCCTTATATGGACTGGAAAAATATAGACTTATATGGACAGGACCAATATAGCCTTATATGGACTGGAAAAATATAGCCTTATATGGACTGGAAAAATATAGCCATATATGGACAGGACCAATATAGCCTTATATGGACTGGACCAATATAGCCTTATATGGACAGACCATAATAGCCTTATATGGACTGGAAAAATATAGCCTTATATGGACAGGACCAATATAGCCTTATATGGACTGGAAAAATATAGCCTTATATGGAAAGGACAATATAGCCTTATATGGACTGGAAAAATATAGCCTTATCATGTATAGGACAATATAGCCTTATATGGACTGGGAAAAATATAGCCTTATATGGACAGGACCAATATAGCCTTATATGGACTGGAAAAATATAGCCTTATATGGACTGGAAAAATATAGCCTTATATGGACAGGACCATAATAGCCTTATATGGACTGGAAAAATATAGCCGTATATGGAAAGGACCAATATAGCCTTATATGGACTGGAAAAATATAGCCTTATATGGATAGGACCAATATAGCCTTATATGGACTGGAAAAATATAGCCTTATATGGACAGGACCAATATAGCCTTATATGGACTGGAAAAATATAGCCTTATATGGACAGGACCAATATAGCCTTATATGGACTGGAAAAATATAGCCTTATATGGACAGGACCATATAGCCTTATATGGACTGGAAAAATATAGCCTTATAGGACAGGACCAATATAGCCTTATATGGACTGGAAAAATATAGCCTTATATGGACAGGACCAATATAGCCTTATATGGAAAGGACCAATATAGCCTTATATGGACTGGAAAAATATAGCCTTATATGGACAGGACCAATATAGCCTTATATGGACTGGAAAAATATAGCCTTATATGGACAGGACCAATATAGCCTTATATGGACTGGAAAAATATAGCCTTATATGGACAGGACCAATATAGCCTTATATGGACAGGACCAATATAGCCTTATATGGAAAGGACCAATATAGCCTTATATGGACTGGAAAAATATAGCCTTATATGGACAGGACCAATATAGCCTTATATGGACTGGAAAAATATAGCCTTATATGGACAGGACCAATATAGCCTGATATGGACAGGACCAATATAGCCTTATATGGACTGGAAAAATAATAGCCTTACATGGACAGGACCAATATAGCCTTATATGGACTGGAAAAATACAGCCTTATATGGACAGGACCAATATAGCCTTATATGGACTGGAAAAATATAGCCTTATATGGACAGGACCAATATAGCCTTATATGGACAGGACCAATATAGCCTTATATGGACTGGAAAAATATAGCCTTATATGGATAGGACCAATATAGCCTTATATGGACTGGAAAAATATAGCCTTATACGGACAGGACCAATATAGCCTTATATGGACTGGAAAAATATAGCCTTATATGGACAGGACCAATATAGCCTTATATGGACTGGAAAAATATAGCCTTATATGGAAAGGACCAATATAGCCTTATATGGACTGGAAAATATAGCCTTATATGGACAGGACCAATATAGCCTTATATGGACAGGACCAATATAGCCTTATATGGACTGGAAAAATATAGCCTTATGTGGACAGGACCAATATAGCCTTATATGGACTGGAAAAATATAGCCTTATATGGACAGGACCAATATAGCCTTATATGGACAGGACCAATATAGCCTTATATGGACTGAAAAATATAGCCTTATATGGATAGGACCAATATAGCCTTATATGGACTGGAAAAATATAGCCTTATATGGACAGGACCAATATAGCCTTATATGGACTGGAAAAAATATAGCCTTATATGGACAGGACCAATATAGCCTTATATGGACTGGAAAAATATTAGCCTTATATGGATAGGACCAATATAGCCTTATATGGACTGAAAAATATAGCCATATATGGACAGGACCAGTATAGCCTTATATGGACTGGAAAAATATAGCCTTATATGGACAGGACCAATATAGCCTTATATGGACAGGACCAATATAGCCTTATATGGACAGGACCAATATAGCCTTATATGGACTGGAAAAATATAGCCTTATATGGACAGGACCAATATAGCCTTATATGGACTGGAAAAATATAGCCATATATGGACTGGAAAAATATAGCCTTATATGGACAGGACCAATATAGCCTTATATGGACTGGAAAAATATAGCCTTATATGGACAGGACCAATATAGCCTTATATGGACTGGAAAAATATAGCCTTATATGGATAGGACCAATATAGCCTTATATGGACTGGGAAAATATAGCCTTATATGGACAGGACCAATATAGCCTTATATGGACTGGAAAAATATAGCCTTATATGGACAGGACCAATATAGCCTTATATGGACTGGAAAAATATAGCCTTATATGGACAGGACCAATATAGCCTTATATGGACTGGAAAATATAGCCTTATATGGACTGGAAAAATTTAGCCTTATATGGACAGGACCAATATGCCTTATATGGACTGGAAAAATATAGCCTTATATGGGACAGGACCAATATAGCCTTATATGGACTGGAAAAATATAGCCTTATATGGACAGGACCAATATAGCCTTATATGGACAGGACCAATATAGCCTTATATGGACTGGAAAAATATAG
>NW_027441130.1:57500-60750 GCF_949628215.1 Phalacrocorax aristotelis | reverse complement strand
AGGAAATGTAAGGGATTTTAAGGAAATTTAAGGAAGGAAGGAACTAAGGAAATGTAAGGAAGGAAGGAAGCAAGCAAGCAAGGAAGAAAGGAAGGAAGGAAGGGAGGAAATGGAAGGAAGGAAGGAAGGAAGGAAGGAAGGAAGGAAGGAAGGAAGGAAGGAAGGAAGGAAGGAAGGAAGGAAGGAAGGAAGGAAGGAAGGAAATGTAAGGACGGAAGGAAATGTAAGGAAGGAAATGCAAGGAAGGAAATGTAAGGAAGGAAGGAAGGAAGAAAGGAAATTGATGGAAGGAGGGAAGGAAATGTAAGGAAGGAAGGAAGGAAATGGATGGAAATGTAAGGAAGGAAGGAAGGAAATGTAAGGAAGGAAATTTAACAAGGAAATGGAAGGAAGGAAATGTAACAAGGAAATGGAAGGAAGGAAGGAAGGAAGGAAGGAAGGAAGGAAGGAAGGAAGGAAGGAAGGAAGGAAGGAAGGAAGGAAGGAAAAGTGAAGAAGGAAGGAAATGGAAGGAAGGAAATGGAAGGAAGGAAGGAAGGAAGGAAGGAAGGAAGGAAGGAAGGAAGGAAATGGAAGGAAGGAAGGAAATGTAAGGAAGGAAATGGAAGGAAGGAAGGAAGGAAGGAAGGAAGGAAGGAAGGAAGGAAGGAAGGAAGGAAAGGTGAAGAAGGAAGGAAGGAAAGGTGAAGAAGGAAGGAAGGAAGGAAGGAAGGAAGGAAGGAAGGAAGGAAGGAAGGAAATGGAAGGAAGGAAGGAAATGGAAGGAAGGAAGGAAATGGAAGGAAGGAAGGAAGGAAGGAAATGTAAGGAAGGAAGGAAATGTAAGGAAGGAAATGGAAGGAAGGAAGGAAGGAAGGAAGGAAGGAAGGAAGGAAGGAAGGAAGGAAGGAAGGAAGGAAAGAAGGAAGTAAGGAAATGGAGGGAAGGAGGGCAGGAAATGTAAGGAAGGAGGGCAGGAAATGTAAGGAAGGAAGGAAGGAAATGGATGGAAATGTAAGGAAGGAAGTAACGAAATGTAAGGAAGGATATTTAACAAGGAAATGGAAGGAAGGAAGGAAGGAAGGAACAAGGAAGGAAGGAAGGAAGGAAGGAAATGAAAGGAAGGAAGGAAATTTGAAGGAAGGAAGGAAGGAAATGGAAGGAAGGTAGGAAGGAAGGAAGGAAGGAAGGAAAGGTGAAGAAGGAAGGAAGGACAGAAGGAAGGAAATGGTAGGAAGGAAGGAAATTTGAAGGAAGGAAGGAAGGAAGGAAGGAAGGAAGGAAGGAAGGAAGGAAGGAAGGAAGGAAGGAAGGAAGGAAGGAAAGGTGAAGAAGGAAGGAAGGAAATGTAAGGAATGAAGGAAGGAAATGGAAGGAAATGTAAGGAAGAAAATGGAAGGAAATGTAAGCAAGGAAATTTAACAAGGAAATGGAAGGAAGGAAGGAAGGAAGGAAGGAAGGAAGGAAGGAAGGAAGGAAGGAAGGAAGGAAGGAAGGAAAGGTGAAGAAGGAAGGAAGGAAGGAAGGAAGGAAGGAAGGAAGGAAGGAAGGAAGGAAGGAAGGAAGGAAGGAAGGAAGGAAGGAAGGAAGGAAATGGAAGGAAGAAAGGAAGGAAGGAAGGAAGGAAGGAAATGGGAAGAAGGAAGGAAGGAAGGAAGGAAGGAAGGAAGGAAGGAAGGAAGGAAGGAAGGAAGGAAGGAAGGAAATGTAAGGAAGGAAGGAAGGAAGGAAGGAAGGAAGGAAGGAAGGAAGGAAGGAAGGAAGGAAGGAAAGGTGAAGAAGGAAGGAAGGAAGGAAGGAAGGAAGGAAGGAAGGAAGGAAGGAAGGAAGGAAGGAAGGAAGGAAGGAAGGAAGGAAGGAAGGAAGGAAGGAAGGAAGGAAGGAAAGAAATATAAGGGAATTTAAGGAAATGTAAGGAAGGAAGGAATGAAGGAAATGTAAGGAAGGAAGGAAGCAAGCAAGGAAGAAAGGAAGGAAGGAAGGGAGGAAATGGAAGGAAGGAAGGAAGGAAGGAAGGAAGGAAGGAAGGAAGGAAGGAGGGAAGAAAATGTAAGGAAGGAAGGAAATGCAAGGAAGGAAGGAAATGCAAGGAAGGAAATGTAAGGAAGGAAGGAATGAAGAAAGGAAATGGATGGAAGGAGGGAAGGAAGGAAATCTGAGGAAGGAAGGAAGGAAGGAAGGAAATGTAAGGAAGGAAGGAAGGAAATGTAACGAGGAAATGGAAGGAAGGAAGGAAGGAAGGAAGGAAGGAAGGAAGGAAGGAAGGAAGGAAGGAAGGAAATGGAAGGAAGGAAGGAAATCTGAGGAAGGAAGGAAGGAAGCAAGGAAATGTAAGGAAGGAAGGAAGGAAATTTAAGGAAGGTAGGAAGGAAATGGAAGGAAATGGAAGGAAATGGAAGGAAATGGAAGGAAGGAAGGAAGGAAGGAAGGAAGGAAGGAAGGAAGGAAGGAAGGAAGGAAGGAAGGAAGGAAGGAAGGAAGGAAGGAAGGAAGGAAATGGAAGGAAGGAAGGAAATTTAAGCAAGGTAGGAAGGAAATGGAAGGAATGGAGTAAAGAAGGAAGGAAGGAAGGAAGGAAGGAAGGAAGGAAGGAAGGAAGGAAGGAAGGTAGGTAAGGTGAAGAAGGAAGGAAGGAAGGAAGGAAGGAAGGAAGGAAGGAAGGAAGGAAGGAAGGAAGGAAGGAAGGAAGGAAGGAAGGAAGGAAGGAAATGTAAGGAAGGAAAGAAGGAAGGAAGGAGGAAAGGAGGGAAGGAAATGTAAGGAAGGAAGGAAATGCAAGGAAGGAAGGAAACGCAAGGAAGGAAATGTAAGGAAGGAAGGAATGAAGAAAGGAAATGGATGGAAGGAGGGAAGGAAATGTAAGGAAGAAAGGAAGGAAATGGATGGAACTGTAAGGCAGGAAGGAACGAAATGTAAGGAAGGAAATTTAACAAGGAAATGGAAGGAAGGAAGGAAGGAAGGAAGGAAGGAAGGAAGGAAGGAAGGAAGGAAGGAAGGAAGGAAATGGAAGGAAGGAAGGAAGGAAGGAAGGAAGGAAATGGGAAGAAGGAAGAAAGGAAGGAAGGAAGGAAGGCAGGAAGGAAGGAAGGAAGGAAGGAAGGAAGGAAGGAAGGAAGGAAGGAAGGAAGGAAGGAAGGAAGGAAAGGTGAAGAAGGAAGGAAGGAAGGAAGGAAGGAAGAAGGAAGGAAGGAAGGAAGGATGGAAGGAAGGAAGGAAGGAAGGAAGGAAGGAAGGAAGGAAGGAAGGAAGGAAGGAAAGGTGAAGAAGGAAG
>NW_027441130.1:45000-52500 GCF_949628215.1 Phalacrocorax aristotelis | reverse complement strand
AAGGAAGGAAAGGTTAAGAAGGAAGGAAGGAAAGGTTAAGAAGGAAGGAAGGAAGAAAGGAAGGAAGGAAGGAAGGAAGGAAGGAAGGAAGGAAGGAAATGAAAGGAAGGAAGGAAATGCAAGGAAGGAAGGAAATGCAAGGAAGGAAATGTAAGGAAGGAAGGAATGAAGAAAGGAAATGGATGGAAGGAGGGAAGGAAGGAAATCTGAGGAAGGAAGGAAGGAAGGAAGGAAATGTAAGGAAGGGAGGAAGGAAATGTAACGAGGAAATGGAAGGAAGGAAGGAAGGAAGGAAGGAAGGAAGGAAGGAAGGAAATGGAAGGAAGGAAGGAAATCTGAGGAAGGAAGGAAGGAAGCAAGGAAATGTAAGGAAGGAAGGAAGGAAATTTAAGGAAGGTAGGAAGGAAATGGAAGGAAATGGAAGGAAATGGAAGGAAGGAAGGAAGGAAGGAAGGAAGGAAGGAAGGAAGGAAGGAAGGAAGGAAGGAAGGAAGGAAATGTAAAGAAGGAAGGAAATCTAAGCAAGGTAGGAAGGAAATGGAAGGAAATGGAAGGAAGGAAGGAAGGAAGGAAGGAAGGAAGGAAGGAAGGAAGGTAGGAAGGAAGGAAGGAAGGAAGGAAGAATGGAAGGTAAGGTGAAGAAGGAAGGAAGGAAGGAAGGAAGGAAGGAAGGAAGGAAATGTAAGGGTAGGAAGGAAGGAAGGAAGGAGGAAAGGAGGGAAGGAAGGAAATGGAAGGAAGGAAATGTAAGGGAATTTAAGGAAATGGAAGGAAATGTAAGGAAGGAAGTAAGGAAATGTAAGGAAGGAAATGTAACAAGGAAAAGGAAGGAAGGAAGGAAGGAAGGAAGGAAGGAAGGAAGAAAGGAAGGAAGGAAGGAAGGAAGGAAGGAAGGAAGGAAATGGAAGGAAGGAAGGAAATGGAAGGAAGGAAGGAAGGAAGGAAATGTAAGGAAGGAAGGAAATGTAAGGAAGGAAATGTAAGGAAGGAAGGAAGGAAGGAAGGAAGGAAGGAAGGAAGGAAGGAAGGAAGGAAGGAAGGAAGGAAGGAAAGAAGGAAGTAAGGAAATGGAGGGAAGGAGGGCAGAAAATGTAAGGAAGGAGGGCAGGAAATGTGAGGAAGGAAGGAAGGAAATGGATGGAAATGGAAGGAAGGAAGTAAAGAAATGTAAGGAAGGAAATGTAACGAGGAAATGGAAGGAAGGAAGGAAGGAAGGAACAAAGAAGGAAGGAAGGAAGGAAGGAAATGAAAGGAAGGAAGGAAATTTGAAGGAAGGAAGGAAGGAAATGGAAGGAAGGTAGGAAGGAAGGAAGGAAGGAAGGAAAGGTGAAGAAGGAAGGAAGGACAGAAGGAAGGAAATGGTAGGAAGGAAGGAAATTTGAAGGAAGGAAGGAAGGAAGGAAGGAAGGAAGGAAGGAAGGAAGGAAGGAAGGAAGGAAGGAAGGAAGGAAGGAGGGAAGGAAAGGTGAAGAAGGAAGGAAGGAAGGAAGGAAGGAAGGAAGGAAGGAAGGAAGGAAGGAAGGAAGGAAGGAAGGAAGGAAATGGAAGGAAGGAAGGAAGGAAGGAAGGAAGGAAGGAAGGAAGGAAGGAAGGAAGGAAGGAAGGAAATGGGAAGAAGGAAGGAAGGAAGGAAGGAAGGAAGGAAGGAAGGAAGGAAGGAAGGAAGGAAGGAAGGAAGGAAATGGAATGAAGGAAGGAAGGAAGAAAGGAAGGAAGGAAGGAAGGAAGGAAGGAAGGAAGGAAGGAAGGAAGGAAGGAAGGAAGGAAGGAAGGAAAGGTGAAGAAGGAAGGAAGGAAGGAAGGAAGGAAGGAAGGAAGCAAGGAAGGAAGGAAGGAAGGAAGGAAGGAAGGAAGGAAGGAAGGAAGGAAATAAATATAAGGGAATTTAAGGAAATGTAAGGAAGTAAGGAAGGAAGGAAGGAAGGAAGGAAGGAAGGAAGGAAGGAAGGAAAGGTGAAGAAGGAAGGAAGGAAAGGTGAAGAAGGAAGGAAGGAAGGAAGGAAGGAAGGAAGGAAGGAAGGAAGGAAGGAAGGAAGGAAGGAAGGAAATGGAAGGAAGGAAGGAAATGGAAGGAAGGAAGGAAATGGAAGGAAGGAAGGAAGGAAGGAAATGTAAGGAAGGAAGGAAATGTAAGGAAGGAAATGGAAGGAAGGAAGGAAGGAAGGAAGGAAGGAAGGAAGGAAGGAAGGAAGGAAGGAAGGAAGGAAGGAAGGAAGGAAGGAAATGGAGGAGAGGAGGGCAGGAAATGTAAGGAAGGAGGGCAGGAAATGTAAGGAAGGAAGGAAGGAAATGGATGGAAATGTAAGGAAGGAAGTAACGAAATGTAAGGAAGGATATTTAACAAGGAAATGGAAGGAAGGAAGGAAGGAAGGAACAAGGAAGGAAGGAAGGAAGGAAGGAAATGAAAGGAAGGAAGGAAATTTGAAGGAAGGAAGGAAGGAAATGGAAGGAAGGTAGGAAGGAAGGAAGGAAGGAAGGAAAGGTGAAGAAGGAAGGAAGGACAGAAGGAAGGAAATGGTAGGAAGGAAGGAAATTTGAAGGAAGGAAGGAAGGAAGGAAGGAAGGAAGGAAGGAAGGAAGGAAGGAAGGAAGGAAGGAAGGAAGGAAGGAAGGAAGGAAGGAAAGGTGAAGAAGGAAGGAAGGAAATGTAAGGAAGGAAGGAAGGAAATGGAAGGAAATGTAAGGAAGAAAATGGAAGGAAATGTAAGCAAGGAAATTTAACAAGGAAATGGAAGGAAGGAAGGAAGGAAGGAAGGAAGGAAGGAAGGAAGGAAGGAAGGAAAGGTGAAGAAGGAAGGAAGGAAGGAAGGAAGGAAGGAAGGAAGGAAGGAAGGAAGGAAGGAAGGAAGGAAGGAAGGAAGGAAGGAAATGGAAGGAAGAAAGGAAGGAAGGAAGGAAGGAAGGAAGGAAATGGGAAGAAGGAAGGAAGGAAGGAAGGAAGGAAGGAAGGAAGGAAGGAAGGAAGGAAGGAAGGAAGGAAGGAAGGAAGGAAGGAAGGAAGGAAAGGTGAAGAAGGAAGGAAGGAAGGAAGGAAGGAAGGAAGGAAGGAAGGAAGGAAGGAAGGAAGGAAGGAAGGAAATGGAAGGAAGAAAGGAAGGAAGGAAGGAAGGAAGGAAGGAAATGGGAAGAAGGAAGGAAGGAAGGAAGGAAGGAAGGAAGGAAGGAAGGAAGGAAGGAAGGAAGGAAGGAAGGAAGGAAATGTAAGGAAGGAAGGAAGGAAGGAAGGAAGGAAGGAAGGAAGGAAGGAAGGAAGGAAGGAAGGAAGGAAGGAAGGAAAGGTGAAGAAGGAAGGAAGGAAAGGTGAAGAAGGAAGGAAGGAAGGAAGGAAGGAAGGAAGGAAGGAAGGAAGGAAGGAAGGAAGGAAGGAAGGAAGGAAGGAAGGAAGGAAGGAAGGAAGGAAGGAAGGAAAGAAATATAAGGGAATTTAAGGAAATGTAAGGAAGGAAGGAAGGAAGGAAATGTAAGGAAGGAAGGAAGCAAGCAAGGAAGAAAGGAAGGAAGGAAGGGAGGAAATGGAAGGAAGGAAGGAAGGAAGGAAGGAAGGAAGGAAGGAAGGAAGGAAGGAAGGAAGGAAGGAAGGAAGGAAGGAGGGAAGAAAATGTAAGGAAGGAAGGAAATGCAAGGAAGGAAGGAAATGCAAGGAAGGAAATGTAAGGAAGGAAGGAATGAAGAAAGGAAATGGATGGAAGGAGGGAAGGAAGGAAATCTGAGGAAGGAAGGAAGGAAGGAAGGAAATATAAGGAAGGAAGGAAGGAAATGTAACGAGGAAATGGAAGGAAGGAAGGAAGGAAGGAAGGAAGGAAGGAAGGAAGGAAGGAAGGAAGGAAGGAAGGAAATGGAAGGAAGGAAGGAAATCTGAGGAAGGAAGGAAGGAAGCAAGGAAATGTAAGGAAGGAAGGAAGGAAATTTAAGGAAGGTAGGAAGGAAATGGAAGGAAATGGAAGGAAATGGAAGGAAATGGAAGGAAGGAAGGAAGGAAGGAAGGAAGGAAGGAAGGAAGGAAGGAAGGAAGGAAGGAAGGAAGGAAGGAAGGAAGGAAGGAAGGAAGGAAAGGTGAAGAAGGAAGGAAGGAAAGGTGAAGAAGGAAGGAAGGAAGGAAGGAAGGAAGGAAGGAAGGAAGGAAGGAAGGAAGGAAGGAAGGAAGGAAGGAAGGAAGGAAATGGAAGGAAGGAAGGAAATGGAAGGAAGGAAATGGATGGAAGGAGGGAAGGAAATGGAAGGAAGGAAGGAAGGAAATGGAAGGAAGGAAGGAAGGAAGGAAGGAAGGAAGGAAGGAAGGAAGGAAGGAAGGAAGGAAGGAAAGGTGAAGAAGGAAGGAAGGAAGGAAGGAAGGAAGGAAGGAAGGAAGGAAGGAAGGAAGGAAGGAAGGAAGGAAGGAAGGAAGGAAATGGAAGGAAGGAAGGAAACGTAGCGAGGAAATGGAAGGAAGGAAGGAAGGAAGGAAGGAAGGAAGGAAATGGAAGGAAGGAAGGAAGGAAGGAAATGGAAGGAAGGAAGGAAGGAAGGAAGGAAGGAAGGAAGGAAGGAAGGAAGGAAGGAAGGAAGGAAGGAAGGAAGGAAGGAAGGAAATGGAAGGAAGGAAGGAAGGAAAGGTGAAGAAAGAAGGAAGGAAATGTAAGGAAGGAAGGAAATGGAAGCAAGGAAATGTAACAAGGAAATGGGAGGAAGGAAGGAAGGAAGGAAGGAAGGAAGGAAGGAAGGAAGGAAGGAAGGAAGGAAGGAAGGAAGGAAATGGAAGGAAGGAAGGAAGGAAGGAAGGGTGAAGAAAGAAGGAAGGAAATGTAAGGAAGGAAGGAAGGAAATGGAAGCAAGGAAATGTAACAAGGAAATGGGAGGAAGGAAGGAAGGTAGGAAGGAAGGAAGGAAGGAAGGTAGGAAGGAAGGAAGGAAATGGAAGGAAGGAAATGGAAGGAAGGAAAAGGAAGGAAGGAAGGAAGGAAGGAAGGAAGGAAGGAAGGAAGGAAGGAAGGAAGGAAGGAAGGAAGGAAGGAAGGAAAAGGAAGGAAGGAAGGAAGGAAATGTAAGGAAGGAAGGAAGGAAGGAAATGGAAGGAAGGAAATTGAAGGAAAAGGAAGGAAGGAAGGAAGGAAGGAAGGAAGGAAGGAAGGAAGGAAGGAAGGAAGGAAGGAAGGAAATGTGAAGAAGGAAGGAAGGAAATGGAAGGAAGGAAATGGAAGGAAGGAAAAGGAAGGAAGGAAGGAAGGAAGGAAGCAAATGGAAGGAAGGAAAAGGAAGGAAGGAAGGAAGGAAATGTAAGGAAGGAAGGAAGGAAGGAAATGGAAGGAAGGAAATGGAATGAAGGAAAAGGAAGGAAGGAAGGAAGGAAGGAAGGAAGGAAGGAAGGAAGGAAGGAAGGAAGGAAGGAAGGAAGAAAGGAAGGAAGGAAGGAAGGAAGGAAGGAAGGAAGGAAGGAAGGAAGGAAGGAAGGAAGGAAGGAGAGGTGAAGAAGGAAGGAAGGAAATGTAAGGAAGGGAGGAATGAAATGGAAGGAAATGTAAGGAAGAAAATGGAAGGAAACGTAAGCAAGGAAATGTAACAAGGAAATGGAAGGAAGGAAGGAAGGAAGGAAGGAAGGAAGGAAGGAAGGAAGGAAGGAAGGAAGGAAGGAAGGAAGGAAGGAAATGGAAGGAAGGAAATGGAAGGAAGGAAATGGAAGGAAGGAAGTAAGTAAGAAAGTAAGTTAGGAAGGAAGGAAGGAAATGGAAGGAAGGAAGGAAGGAAATGTAAGGAAGGAAGGAAGGAAGGAAGGAAGGAAGGAAGGAAGGAAGGAAGGAAGGAAGGAAGGAAGGAAGGAAATGTAAGGAAGGAAGGAAATGCAAGGAAGGAAGGAAATGCAAGGAAGGAAATGTAAGGAAGGAAGGAATGAAGAAAGGAAATGGATGGAAGGAGGGAAGGAAATGTAAGTAAGAAAGGAAGGAAATGGATGGAAATGTACGGCCGGAAGGAACGAATTGTAAGGAAGGAAATTTAACAAGGAAATGGAAGGAAGGAAGGAAGGAAGGACGGAAGGAAGGAAGGAAGGAAGGTAGGAAGGAAGGACGGAAGGAAGGAAATGGAAGGAAGGAAGGAAATGTAGCGAGGAAATGGAAGGAAGGAAGGAAGGAAGGAAGGAAGGAAGGAAGGAAGGAAGGAAGGAAGGAAGGAAGGAAGGAAGGAAGGAAGGAAATGGAAGGAACGAAGGAAGGAAGGAAGGAAGGAAGGAAATGTAAGGGAATTTAACGAAATGTAAGGAAATGTAAGGAATGAAGGAAATGTAACAAGGAAATGGAAGGAAGGAAGGAAGGAAGGAAGGAAAGAAGGAAGGAAGGAAGGAAGGAAATGGAAGGAAGGAAGGAAGGAAAGGTGAAGAAAGAAGGAAGGAAATGTAAGGAAGGAAGGAAGGAAATGGAAGGAAGGAAGGAAATGTAAGGAAGGAAGGAAGGAAATGTAAGCAAGGAAATGTAACAAGGAAATGGGAGGAAGGAAGGAAGGAAGGAAGGAAGGAAGGAAGGAAGGAAGGAAGGAAGGAAGGAAGGAAGGAGGGAAAGGTGAAGAAGGAAGGAAGGAAATGGAAGGAAGGAAATGGAATGAAGGAAAAGGAAGGAAGGACGGAAGGAAGGAAGAAAGGAAGGAAGAAAGGAAGCAAGGAAGGAAAGGTGAAGAAGGAAGGAAGGAAATGGAAGGAAGGAAATGGAAGGAAGGAAAAGGAAGGAAGGAAGGAAGGAAGGAAGGAAGGAAGGAAGGAAGGAAGGAAGGAAGGAAGGAAATGGAAGGAAGGAAATGGAAGGAAGGAAAAGGAAGGAAGGAAGGAAGGAAATGGAAGGAAGGAAGGAAGGAAGGAAGGAAGGAAGGAAGGAAGGAAGGAAGGAAGGAAGGAAGGAAATGGAAGGAAGGAAAAGGAAGGAAGGAAGGAAGGAAATGTAAGGAAGGAAGGAAGGAAGGAAATGGAAGGAAGGAAATGGAATGAAGGAAAAGGAAGGAAGGAAGGAAGGAAGGAAGGAAGGAAGGAAGGAAGGAAGGAAGGAAGGAAGGAAGGAAGGAAGGAAGGAAGGAAGGAAGGAAGGAAGGAAGGAAGGAAGGAAAGGTGAAGAAGCAAGGAAGGAAATGTAAGGAAGGGAGGAAGGAAATGGAAGGAAATGTAAGGAAGAAAATGGAAGGAAATGTAAGCAAGGAAATGTAACAAGGAAATGGAAGGAAGGAAGGAAGGAAGGAAGGAAGGAAGGAAGGAAGGAAGGAAGGAAGGAAATGTAAGGAAGGAAATGGAAGGAAGGAAGGAAGCAAGAAAGTAAGTTAGGAAGGAAGGAAGGAAATGGAAGGAAGGAAGGAAGGAAATGGAAGGAAGGAAGGAAGGAAGGAAGGAAGGAAGGAAGGAAGGAAGGAAGGAAGGAAGGAAGGAAAGGTGAAGAAGGAAGGAAGGAAGGAAGGAAGGAAGGAAGGAAGGAAGGAAGGAAGGAAGGAAGGAAGGAAGGAAGGAAGGAAGGAAGGAAAGGTGAAGAAGGAAGGAAGGAAAGGCGAAGAAGG
>NW_027441130.1:20000-30000 GCF_949628215.1 Phalacrocorax aristotelis | reverse complement strand
TAAGGAAGGAAATTTAACAAGGAAATGGAAGGAAGGAAATGTAACAAGGAAATGGAAGGAAGGAAGGAAGGAAGGAAGGAAGGAAGGAAGGAAGGAAGGAAGGAAGGAAGGAAGGAAGGAAGGAAGGAAGGAAAAGTGAAGAAGGAAGGAAATGGAAGGAAGGAAATGGAAGGAAGGAAGGAAGGAAGGAAGGAAGGAAGGAAGGAAGGAAGGAAATGGAAGGAAGGAAGGAAATGTAAGGAAGGAAATGGAAGGAAGGAAGGAAGGAAGGAAGGAAGGAAGGAAGGAAGGAAGGAAGGAAGGAAATGGAAGGAAGGAAGGAAATGTAAGGAAGGAAATGGTAGGAAGGAAGGAAGGAAGGAAGGAAGGAAGGAAGGAAGGAAGGAAGGAAGGAAGGAAGGAAGGAAAGAAGGATGGAAGGGAGCGATGGAGGGAGGGAGGGAGGAAGGAAGGGAGGAAGGAAGGATGGAAGGAAAAGGAAGGGAGGAAGGAAGGAAGGGAGGAAGGAAGGAGGAAGGAAGGGAGGGAGGGAGGGAGGAAGGAAGGAAATGGAAGGAAGGAAGGAAGGAAGGAAGGAAGGAAGGAAGGAAGGATGGAAGTAAATATAAAGAAGGATGTAAGTCAGGAAGGAAATGGATGGAAGGAAATGGACGGATAGAAGGAAGGAAGGGAAAAGGAAGGAAGGAAGGAAGGAAGGAAGGAAGGAAGGAAGGAAGGAAGGAAGGAAGGAAGGAAGGAAGGAAGGAAGGAAGGAAGGAAGGAAGGAAGGAAGGAAGGAAGGAAATGTAAGGGATTTTAAGGAAATTTAAGGAAGGAAGGAACGAAGGAAATGTAAGGAAGGAAGGAAGCAAGCAAGCAAGGAAGAAAGGAAGGAAGGAAGGGAGGAAATGGAAGGAAGGAAGGAAGGAAGGAAGGAAGGAAGGAAGGAAGGAAGGAAGGAAGGAAGGAAGGAAGGAAGGAAGGAAGGAAGGAAGGAAATGTAAGGACGGAAGGAAATGTAAGGAAGGAAATGCAAGGAAGGAAATGTAAGGAAGGAAGGAAGGAAGAAAGGAAATGGATGGAAGGAGGGAAGGAAATGTAAGGAAGGAAGGAAGGAAATGGATGGAAATGTAAGGAAGGAAGGAAGGAAATGTAAGGAAGGAAATTTAACAAGGGAATGGAAGGAAGGAAATGTAACAAGGAAATGGAAGGAAGGAAGGAAGGAAGAAAGGAAGGAAGGAAGGAAGGAAGGAAGGAAGGAAGGAAGGAAGGAAGGAAGGAAGGAAAAGTGAAGAAGGAAGGAAATGTAAGGAAGGAAATGGAAGGAAGGAAGGAAGGAAGGAAGGAAGGAAGGAAGGAAGGAAGGAAGGAAGGAAGGAAGGAAGGAAATGGAAGGAAGGAAGGAAATGTAAGGAAGGAAATGGAAGGAAGGAAGGAAGGAAGGAAGGAAGGAAGGAAGAAGGAAGGAAGGAAGGAAGGAAGGAAATGGATGGAAGGAAGGAAATGTAAGGAAGGAAATGGAAGGAAGGAAGGAAGGAAGGAAGGAAGGAAGGAAGGAAGGAAGGAAGGAAGGAAGGAAGGAAGGATGGAAGGAAGGATGGAAGGAAGGAAAGAAACGTAAGGAAGGAAGGAAATGTAAGGAAGGAAATGTAAGGAAGGAAGGAAGGAAGGAAGGAAGGAAGGAAGGAAGGAAGGAAGGAAGGAAGGAAGGAAGGAAGGAAGGAAATGTAAGGAAGGAAGGAAACGTAACAAGGAAAAGGAAGGAAGGAAGGAAGGAAGGAAGGAAGGAAGGAAGGAAGGAAGGAAGGAAGGAAGGAAGGAAGGAAGGAAGGAAGGAAGGAAAGGTGAAGAAAGAAGGAAGGAAATGTAAGGAAGGAAGGAAGGAAATGGAAGGAAGGAAGGAAGGAAGGAAATGTAAGGAAGGAAGGAAGGAAATGTAAGGAAGGACGGAAGGAAATGGAAGGAAGGAAATGGAAGGAAGGAAAGGAAGGAAGGAAAAGGAAGGAAGGAAGGAAGGAAGGAGGAAGGAAGGAAGGAAGGATGGAAGGAAGGAAGGAAGGAAGGAAGGAAATGGAAGGAAGGAAAAGGAAGGAAGGAAGGAAGGAAATGTAAGGAAGGAAGGAAGGGAGGAAATGGAAGGAAGGAAATGGAAGGAAGGAAATGGAAGGAAGGAAGGAAGGAAGGAAGGAAGGAAGGAAGGAAGGAAGGAAGGAAGGAAGGAAGGAAGGAAGGAAGGAAGGAAGGAAGGAAGGAAGGAAGGAAGGAAGGAAGGAAGGAAGGAAAGGTGAAGAAGGAAGGAAGGACAGAAGGAAGGAAATGGTAGGAAGGAAGGAAATTTGAAGGAAGGAAATTTGAAGGAAGGAAGGAAGGAAGGAAGGAAGGAAGGAAGGAAGGAAGGAAGGAAGGAAGGAAGGAAGGAAATGTAAGGGAATTTAAGGAAATGGAAGGAAGGAAGGAAGGAAGGAAGGAAGGAAGCAAGCAAGCAAGGAAGGAAGGAAGGAAGGAAGGGAGGAAGGAAGGAAGGAAGGAAATGGAAGGAAGGAAGGAAATGGAAGGAAGGAAGGAAAAGGAAGGAAGGAAGGAAGGATGGAAGGAAAAGGAAGGGAGAAAGGAAGGAAGGAGAAAGGAAGGAAGGAGGAAGGAAGGGAGGGAGGAAGGGAGGAAGGAGAAGGAAGGAAGGAAGGAAGGAAGGAAGGAAGGAAGGAAGGAAGGAACTAAATATAAAGAAGGATGTAAGGCAGGAAGGAAATGGAAGGAAGGAAATGGACGGATAGAAGGAATGAAGGGAGGAAGGAAGGGAAAAAGGAAGGAAGGAAGGAAGGAAGGAAGGAAGGAAGGAAGGAAGGAAGGAAGGAAATGTAAGGAAGGAAGGAAGGAAGGAAAGGGAAGGAAGGAAGGAAGGAAGGAAGGAAATTGAAGTAAGGAAATGGAAGGAAGGCAGGGAGGGAGGAAGACAATGTAGAGAAGTAAGCAAGTAAGTAAATGGAAGGAAGGAAGAAAGGAAGGAAGGAAGGAAGGAAATGGAAGGAAGGAAGGAAATGGAAGGAAGGAAGGAAGGAAGGAGGGAAGGAAGGAAGGAAGGAAATGTAAGGAAGGAAGGAAGGAAGGAAAGGGAAGGAAGGAAGGAAGGAAGGAAGGAAATTGAAGTAAGGAAATGGAAGGAAGGCAGGGAGGGAGGAAGACAATGTAGAGAAGTAAGCAAGTAAGTAAATGGAAGGAAGGAAGAAAGGAAGGAAGGAAGGAAGGAAATGGAAGGAAGGAAGGAAATGGAAGGAAGGAAGGAAGGAAGGAAGGAAGGAAGGAAGGAAGGAAGGAAGGAAGCGATGGAGGGAGGGAGGGAGGGAGGGAGGAAGGAAGGAAGGAAGGAAGGAAGGAAGGAAGGAAGGAAAAGGAAGGGAGGAAGTAAGGAAGGAAGGAAGGAAGGAAGGAAGGAAGGAAATGTAAGGGATTTTAAGGAAATTTAAGGAAGGAAGGAAGGAAATGTAAGGAGGAAATGGAATGAAGGAAAAGGAAGGAAGGAAGGAAGGAAGGAAGGATGGAAGGAAGGAAGGAAACGGAAGGAAGGAAGGAAATGTAAGGAAGGAAATGTAAGGAAGGAAGGAAGGAAGGAAGGAAGGAAGGAAGGAAGGAAGGAAGGAAGGAAGGAAGGAATTGTAAGGAAGAAAGGAAACGTAACAAGGAAATGGAAGGAAGGAAGGAAGGAAGGAAGGAAGGAAGGAAGCAAGGAAGAAAGGAAGGAAGGAAGGGAGGAAATGGAAGGAAGGAAGGAAGGAAGGAAGGAAGGAAGGAAGGAAGGAAGGAAGGAAGGAAGGAAGGAAGGAAGGAAGGAAATGGAAGGAAGGAAGGAAGGAAGGAAGGAAGGAAGGAAGGAAATGGAAGGAAGGAAATGGAAGGAAGGAAAAGGAAGGAAGGAAAAGGAAGGAAGGAAAAAAGGAAGGAAGGAAGGAAGGAAGGAAGGAAGGAAATGGAAGGAAGGAAAAGGAAGAAGGAAAAGGAAGGAAGGAAGGAAGGAAGGAAGGAAGGAAGGAAGGAAGGAAGGAAGGAAGGAAGGAAGGAAGGAAGGAAGGAAGGAAGGAAGGAAGGAAATGTAAGGAAGGAAGGAAGGGAGGAAATGGAAGGAAGGAAATGGAAGGAAGGAAAGGAAGGAAGGAAGGAAGGAAGGAAGGAAGGAAGGAAGGAAGGAAGGAAGGAAGGAAGGAAGGAAGGAAGGAAGGAAATGTAAGGAAGGAAGGAAGGAAATGTAAGGAAGGAAGGAAGGAAGGAAGGAAGGAAGGAAGGAAGGAAGGAAGGAAGGAAGGAAGGAAGGAAGGAAATGTAAGGAAGGAAAGGTGAAGAAGGAAGGAAGGAAGGAAGGAAGGAAGGAAGGAAGGAAGGAAGGAAGGAAGGAAGGAAGGAAGGAAGGAAGGAAGGAAATGGAAGGAAGGAAGGAAATGTAACGAGGAAATGGAAGGAAGGAAGGAAGGAAGGATGGAAGGAAGGAAGGAAATGTAAGGAAGGAAGGAAATGCAAGGAAGGAAGGAAATGCAAGGAAGGAAATGTAAGGAAGGAAGGAATGACGAAAGGAAATGGATGGAAGGAGGGAAGGAAATGTAAGGAATGAAGGAAGGAAATGGATGGAAATGTAAGGCAGGAAGGAACGAAATGTAAGGAAGGAAATTTAGCAAGGAAATGGAAGGAAGGAAGGAAGGAAGGAAGGAAGGACGGAAGGAAGGAAGGAAGGAAGGACGGAAGGAAGGAAATGGAAGGAAGGAAGGAAATGTAACGAGGAAATGGAAGGAAGGAAGGAAGGAAGGAAGGAAGGAAGGAAGGAAGGAAGGAAGGAAGGAAGGAAGGAAGGAAATGGAAGGAAGGAAGGAAATGTAAGGGAATTTAAGGAAATCTAAGGAAATGTAAGGAATGAAGGAAATGTAACAAGGAAATGGAAGGAAGGAAGGAAGGAAGGAAGGAAGGAAGGAAGGAAGGAAGGATGGATGGAAGGAAGGAAGGAAGGAAGGAAGGAAGGAAGGAAGGAAGGAAGGAAGGAAGGAAGGAAATGTAAGGGAATTTAAGGAAATGTAAGGAAATGTAAGGAATGAAGGAAATGTAACAAGGAAATGGAAGGAAGGAAGGAAATGTAAGGAAGGAAATGTAAGGAAGGAAGGAAGGAAGGAAGGAAGGAAGGAAGGAAGAAGGAAGGAAGGAAGGAAGGAAGGAAGGAAGGAAGGAAATGTAAGGGAATTTAAGGAAATGGAAGGAAGGAAGGAAGGAAGGAAGGAAGGAAGCAAGCAAGCAAGCAAGGAAGGAAGGAAGGAAGGAAGGGAGGAAGGAAGGAAGGAAGGAATGGAAGGAAGGAAGGAAATGGAAGGAAGGAAGGAAAAGGAAGGAAGGAAGGAAGGATGGAAGGAAAAGGAAGGGAGAAAGGAAGGAAGGAGGAAGGAAGGGAGGGAGGAAGGAAGGAAGGAAGGAAGGAAGGAAGGAAGGAAGGAAGGAAGGAAGGAACTAAATATAAAGAAGGATGTAAGGCAGGAAGGAAATGGAAGGAAGGAAATGGACGGATAGAAGGAAGGAAGGGAGGAAGGAAGGGAAAAAGGAAGGAAGGAAGGAAGGAAGGAAGGAAGGAAGGAAGGAAGGAAGGAAGGAAGGAAGGAAGGAAGGAAGGAAGGAAGGAAGGAAGGAAATGTAAGGAAGGAAATGGAAGGAAGGAAGGAAGGAAGGATGGAAGGAAGGAAGGAAATGTAAGGAAGGAAGGAAATGCAAGGAAGGAAGGAAATGCAAGGAAGGAAATGTAAGGAAGGAAGGAATGACGAAAGGAAATGGATGGAAGGAGGGAAGGAAATGTAAGGAATGAAGGAAGGAAATGGATGGAAATGTAAGGCAGGAAGGAACGAAATGTAAGGAAGGAAATTTAGCAAGGAAATGGAAGGAAGGAAGGAAGGAAGGAAGGAAGGACGGAAGGAAGGAAGGAAGGAAGGACGGAAGGAAGGAAATGGAAGGAAGGAAGGAAATGTAACGAGGAAATGGAAGGAAGGAAGGAAGGAAGGAAGGAAGGAAGGAAGGAAGGAAGAAGGAAGGAAGGAAGGAAGGAAATGGAAGGAAGGAAGGAAATGTAAGGGAATTTAAGGAAATCTAAGGAAATGTAAGGAATGAAGGAAATGTAACAAGGAAATGGAAGGAAGGAAGGAAGGAAGGAAGGAAGGAAGGAAGGAAATGTAAGGGAATTTAAGGAAATGTAAGGAAATGTAAGGAATGAAGGAAATGTAACAAGGAAATGGAAGGAAGGAAGGAAATGTAAGGAAGGAAATGTAAGGAAGGAAGGAAGGAAGGAAGGAAGGAAGGAAGGAAGGAAGGAAGGAAGGAAGGAAGGAAGGAAGGAAGGAAGGAAATGTAAGGGAATTTAAGGAAATGGAAGGAAGGAAGGAAGGAAGGAAGGAAGGAAGGAAGCAAGCAAGCAAGCAAGGAAGGAAGGAAGGAAGGAAGGGAGGAAGGAAGGAAGGAAGGAAATGGAAGGAAGGAAGGAAATGGAAGGAAGGAAGGAAAAGGAAGGAAGGAAGGAAGGATGGAAGGAAGGAAAAGGAAGGGAGAAAGGAAGGAAGGAGGAAGGAAGGGAGGGAGGAAGGAAGGAAGGAAGGAAGGAAGGAAGGAAGGAAGGAAGGAAGGAAGGAACTAAATATAAAGAAGGATGTAAGGCAGGAAGGAAATGGAAGGAAGGAAATGGACGGATAGAAGGAAGGAAGGGAGGAAGGAAGGGAAAAAGGAAGGAAGGAAGGAAGGAAGGAAGGAAGGAAGGAAGGAAGGAAGGAAGGAAGGAAGGAAGGAAGGAAGGAAGGAAGGAAGGAAATGTAAGGAAGGAAGGAAGGAAGGAAAGGGAAGGAAGGAAGGAAGGAAGGAAGGAAGGAAATTGAAGTAAGGAAATGGAAGGAAGGCAGGGAGGGAGGAAGACAATGTAGAGAAGTAAGCAAGTAAGTAAATGGAAGGAAGGAAGAAAGGAAGGAAGGAAGGAAGAAAGGAAGGAAGGAAGGAAGGAAATGGAAGGAAGGAAGGAAATGGAAGGAAGGAAGGAAAAGGAAGGAAGGAAGGAAGGAAGGAGGGAAGGAAGGAAGGAAGGAAATGGATGGATGGATGGGTGGACGGATGGAAGGAAGGAAGGAAGGAAGGAAGGAAGGAAGGAAGGAAGGAAGGAAGGAAGGAAGCGAGGGAGGGAGGGAGGGAGGGAGGGAGGAAGGAAGGAAGGAAGGAAGGAAGGAAGGAAGGAAGGAAGGAAGGAAGGAAGGAAGGAAGGAAGGAAAAGGAAGGGAGGAAGTAAGGAAGGAAGGAAGGAAGGAAGGAAGGAAGGAAATGTAAGGGATTTTAAGGAAATTTAAGGAAGGAAGGAAGGAAGGAAATGTAAGGAAGGAAATGGAAGGAAGGATGGAAGGAAGGAAGGAAGGAAGGAAGGATGGAAGGAAGGAAGGAAACGTAAGGAAGGAAGGAAATGTAAGGAAGGAAGGAAATGGAAGGAAGGAAGGAAATGGAAGGAAGGAAGGAAGGAAGGAAATTTTTAGCAAGGAAATGTAACAAGGAAATGGAAGGAAGGAAGGAAGGAAGGAAGGAAGGAAGGAAGGAAATGGAAGGAAGGAAATGGAAGGAAGGAAAAGGAAGGAAGGAAAAGGAAGGAAGGAAGGAAGGAAGGAAGGAAGGAAGGAAGGAAGGAAGGAAGGAAGGAAATGGAAGGAAGGAAAAGGAAGGAAGGAAGGAAGGAAATGTAAGGAAGGAAGGAAGGAAGGAAGGAAGGAAATGGAAGGAAGGAAGGAAGGAAGGAAGGAAGGAAGGAAGGAAATGGAAGGAAGGAAGGAAGGAAGGAAGGAAGGAAGGAAGGAAGGAAGGAAGGAAGGAAGGAAGGAAGGAAGGAAGGAAGCGATGGAGGGAGGGAGGGAGGGAGGGAGGGAGGGAGGAAGGAAGGAAGGAAGGAAGGAAGGAAGGAAGGAAGGAAGGAAGGAAGGAAGGAAGGAAGGAAGGAATTGGAAGGAAGGAAGGAAGGAAAGGTGAAGAAGGAAGGAAGGAAATTTAAGGAAGGAAGGAAGGAAATGGAAGGAAATGTAAGGAAGAAAATGGAAGGAAATGTAAGCAAGGAAATGTAACAAGGAAATGGAAGGAAGGAAGGAAGGAAGGAAGGAAGGAAGGAAGGAAGGAAGGAAGGAAAGGTGAAGAAGGAAGGAAGGAAGGAAGGAAGGAAGGAAGGAAGGAAGGAAGGAAATGCAAGGAAGGAAGGAAGGAAGGAAATGGAAGGAAGGAAGGAAGGAAGGAAGGAAGGAAATGGGAAGAAGGAAGGAAGGAAGGAAGGAAGGAAGGAAGGAAGGAAGGAAGGAAGGAAGGAAGGAAGGAAATGGAAGGAAGGAAGGAAGGAAGAAAGGAAGGAAGGAAGGAAGGAAGGAAGGAAGGAAGGAAGGAAGGAAGGAAGGAAGGAAGGAAAGGTGAAGAAGGAAGGAAGGAAGGAAGGAAGGAAGGAAGGAAGGAAGGAAGGAAGGAAGGAAGGAAGGAAGGAAGGAAGGAAGGAAATAAATATAAGGGAATTTAAGGAAATGGAAGGAAGGAAGGAAGGAAGGAACAAGGAAGGAAGGAAGGAAGGAAGGAAATGAAAGGAAGGAAGGAAATTTGAAGGAAGGAAGGAAGGAAATGGAGGGAAGGTAGGAAGGAAGGAAGGAAGGAAGGAAAGGTGAAGAAGGAAGGAAGGACAGAAGGAAGGAAATGGTAGGAAGGAAGGAAATTTGAAGGAAGGAAGGAAGGAAGGAAGGAAGGAAGGAAGGAAGGAAGGAAGGAAGGAAGGAAGGAAATGTAAGGAAGGAAGGAAGGAAATGGAAGGAAATGTAAGGAAGAAAATGGAAGGAAATGTAAGCAAGGAAATTTAACAAGGAAAAGGAAGGAAGGAAGGAAGGAAGGAAGGAAGGAAGGAAGGAAGGAAGGAAGGAAGGAAGGAAGGAAGGAAGGAAGGAAGGAAGGAAGGAAGGAAGGAAATGTAAGCAAGGAAGGAAGGAAGGAAGGAAGGAAGGAAGGAAGGAAGGAAGGAAAGGTGAAGAAGGAAGGAAGGAAGGAAGGAAGGAAGGAAGGAAGGAAGGAAGGAAGGAAGGAAGGAAGGAAGGAAGGAAGGAAGGAAATGGAAGGAAGGAAGGAAGGAAGGAAGGAAGGAAGGAAATGGGAAGAAGGAAGGAAGGAAGGAAGGAAGGAAGGAAGGAAGGAAGGAAGGAAGGAAGGAAGGAAGGAAGGAAGGAAGGAAATGGAAGGAAGGAAGGAAGGAAGGAAGGAAGGAAGGAAGGAAGGAAGGAAGGAAGGAAGGAAGGAAAGGTGAAGAAGGAAGGAAGGAAGGAAGGAAGGAAGGAAGGAAGGAAGGAAGGAAGGAAGGAAGGAAGGAAGGAAGGAAGGAAGGAAGGAAGGAAGGAAATAAATATAAGGGAATTTAAGGAAATGTAAGGAAGGAAGGAAGGAAGGAAATGTAAGGAAGGAAGGAAGCAAGCAAGGAAGAAAGGAAGGAAGGAAGGGAGGAAATGGAAGGAAGGAAGGAAGGAGGGAAGGAAATGTAAGGAAGGAAGGAAATGCAAGGAAGGAAGGAAATGCAAGGAAGGAAATGTAAGGAAGGAAGGAATGAAGAAAGGAAATGGATGGAAGGAGGGAAGGAAGGAAGGAAATGTAAGGAAGGAAGGAAGGAAATGTAACGAGGAAATGGAAGGAAGGAAGGAAGGATGGAAGGAAGGAAGGAAGGAAGGAAGGAAGGAAGGAAATGGAAGGAAGGAAGGAAATCTGAGGAAGGAAGGAAGGAAGCAAAGAAATGTAAGGAAGGAAGGAAGGAAATTTAAGGAAGGTAGGAAGGAAATGGAAGGAAATGGAAGGAAATGGAAGGAATGGAGGGAGGAAGGAAGGAAGGAAGGAAGGAAGGAAGGAAGGAAGGTAGGTAAGGTGAAGAAGGAAGGAAGGAAGGAAGGAAGGAAGGAAGGAAGGAAGGAAGGAAGGAAGGAAGGAAGGAAGGAAGGAAGGAAGGAAGGAAGGAAGGAAGGAAGGAAGGAAATATAAG
>NW_027441130.1:0-15000 GCF_949628215.1 Phalacrocorax aristotelis | reverse complement strand
AGGAAGGAAGGAAGGAAGGAATTGTAAGGAAGAAAGGAAACGTAACAAGGAAATGGAAGGAAGGAAGGAAGGAAGGAAGGAAGGAAGGAAGGAAGGAAGGAAGGAAGCAAGGAAGAAAGGAAGGAAGGAAGGGAGGAAATGGAAGGAAGGAAGGAAGGAAGGAAGGAAGGAAGGAAGGAAGGAAGGAAGGAAGGAAGGAAGGAAGGAAGGAAGGAAGGAAATGTAAGGACGGAAGGAAATGTAAGGAAGGAAATGCAAGGAAGGAAATGTAAGGAAGGAAGGAAGGAAGAAAGGAAATGGATGGAAGGAGGGAAGGAAATGTAAGGAAGGAAGGAAGGAAATGGATGGAAATGTAAGGAAGGAAGGAAGGAAATGTAAGGAAGGAAATTTAACAAGGAAATGGAAGGAAGGAAATGTAACAAGGAAATGGAAGGAAGGAAGGAAGGAAGGAAGGAAGGAAGGAAGGAAGGAAGGAAGGAAGGAAGGAAGGAAGGAAGGAAGGAAAAGTGAAGAAGGAAGGAAATAGAAGGAAGGAAATGTAAGGAAGGAAATGGAAGGAAGGAAGGAAGGAAGGAAGGAAGGAAGGAAGGAAGGAAGGAAGGAAGGAAGGAAGGAAATGGAAGGAAGGAAGGAAACGTAAGGAAGGAAATGGAAGGAAGGAAGGAAGGATGGAAGGAAGGAAAGAAACGTAAGGAAGGAAGGAAATGTAAGGAAGGAAATGTAAGGAAGGAAGGAAGGAAGGAAGGAAGGAAGGAAGGAAGGAAATGGAAGGAAGGAAGGAAACGTAACAAGGAAATGGAAGGAAGGAAGGAAGGAAGGAAGGAAGGAAGGAAGGAAGGAAGGAAGGAAGGAAGGAAGGAAGGAAGGAAGGAAGGAAAGGTGAAGAAAGAAGGAAGGAAATGTAAGGAAGGAAGGAAATGTAAGGAAGGAAGGAAGGAAATTTTTAGCAAGGAAATGTAACAAGGAAATGGAAGGAAGGAAGGAAGGAAGGAAGGAAGGAAGGAAGGAAGGAAGGAAGGAAGGAAGGAAGGAAGGAAGGAAGGAAATGGAAGGAAGGAAATGGAAGGAAGGAAAAGGAAGGAAGGAAAAGGAAGGAAGGAAAAAAGGAAGGAAGGAAGGAAGGAAGGAAGGAAGGAAGGAAGGAAGGAAGGAAATGGAAGGAAGGAAAAGGAAGGAAGGAAAAGGAAGGAAGGAAGGAAGGAAGGAAGGAAGGAAGGAAGGAAGGAAGGAAGGAAGGAAGGAAGGAAGGAAGGAAGGAAGGAAGGAAGGAAGGAAATGTAAGGAAGGAAGGAAGGGAGGAAATGGAAGGAAGGAAATGGAAGGAAGGAAAAGGAAGGAAGGAAGGAAGGAAGGAAGGAAGGAAGGAAGGAAGGAAGGAAGGAAGGAAGGAAGGAAGGAAGGAAGGAAATGTAAGGAAGGAAGGAAGGAAATGTAAGGAAGGAAGGAAGGAAGGAAGGAAGGAAGGAAGGAAGGAAGGAAGGAAGGAAGGAAGGAAATGTAAGGAAGGAAAGGTGAAGAAGGAAGGAAGGAAGGAAGGAAGGAAGGAAGGAAGGAAGGAAGGAAGGAAGGAAGGAAGGAAGGAAGGAAGGAAGGAAGGAAATGGAAGGAAGGAAGGAAATGTAACGAGGAAATGGAAGGAAGGAAGGAAGGAAGGATGGAAGGAAGGAAGGAAATGTAAGGAAGGAAGGAAATGCAAGGAAGGAAGGAAATGCAAGGAAGGAAATGTAAGGAAGGAAGGAATGACGAAAGGAAATGGATGGAAGGAGGGAAGGAAATGTAAGGAATGAAGGAAGGAAATGGATGGAAATGTAAGGCAGGAAGGAACGAAATGTAAGGAAGGAAATGTAACGAGGAAATGGAAGGAAGGAAGGAAGGAAGGAAGGAAGGAAGGAAGGAAGGAAGGAAGGAAGGAAGGAAGGAAGGAAGGAAATGGAAGGAAGGAAGGAAATGTAAGGGAATTTAAGGAAATCTAAGGAAATGTAAGGAATGAAGGAAATGTAACAAGGAAATGGAAGGAAGGAAGGAAGGAAGGAAGGAAGGAAGGATGGAAGGAAGGAAGGAAGGAAGGAAGGAAGGAAGGAAGGAAGGAAGGAAGGAAGGAAATGTAAGGGAATTTAAGGAAATGTAAGGAAATGTAAGGAATGAAGGAAATGTAACAAGGAAATGGAAGGAAGGAAGGAAATGTAAGGAAGGAAATGTAAGGAAGGAAGGAAGGAAGGAAGGAAGGAAGGAAGGAAGGAAGGAAGGAAGGAAGGAAATGTAAGGGAATTTAAGGAAATGGAAGGAAGGAAGGAAGGAAGGAAGGAAGGAAGCAAGCAAGCAAGCAAGGAAGGAAGGATGGAAGGGAGGAAGGAAGGAAGGAAGGAAGGAAATGGAAGGAAGGAAGGAAATGGAAGGAAGGAAGGAAAAGGAAGGAAGGAAGGAAGGATGGAAGGAAAAGGAAGGGAGAAAGGAAGGAAGGAGGAAGGAAGGAAGGAAGGAAGGAAGGAAGGAAGGAAGGAAGGAAGGAAGGAAGGAACTAAATATAAAGAAGGATGTAAGGCAGGAAGGAAATGGAAGGAAGGAAATGGACGGATAGAAGGAAGGAAGGGAGGAAGGAAGGGAAAAAGGAAGGAAGGAAGGAAGGAAGGAAGGAAGGAAGGAAGGAAGGAAGGAAGGAAGGAAGGAAGGAAGGAAGGAAGGAAGGAAATGTAAGGAAGGAAGGAAGGAAGGAAAGGGAAGGAAGGAAGGAAGGAAGGAAGGAAGGAAGGAAATTGAAGTAAGGAAATGGAAGGAAGGCAGGGAGGGAGGAAGACAATGTAGAGAAGTAAGCAAGTAAGTAAATGGAAGGAAGGAAGAAAGGAAGGAAGGAAGGAAGAAAGGAAGGAAGGAAGGAAGAAAGGAAGGAAGGAAGGAAGGAAATGGAAGGAAGGAAGGAAATGGAAGGAAGGAAGGAAAAGGAAGGAAGGAAGGAAGGAAGGAGGGAAGGAAGGAAGGAAGGAAATGGATGGATGGATGGGTGGACGGATGGAAGGAAGGAAGGAAGGAAGGAAGGAAGGAAGGAAGGAAGGAAGGAAGGAAGGAAGGAAGCGATGGAGGGAGGGAGGGAGGGAGGGAGGGAGGAAGGAAGGAAGGAAGGAAGGAAGGAAGGAAGGAAGGAAGGAAGGAAGGAAGGAAGGAAAAGGAAGGGAGGAAGTAAGGAAGGAAGGAAGGAAGGAAGGAAGGAAGGAAATGTAAGGGATTTTAAGGAAATTTAAGGAAGGAAGGAAGGAAGGAAATGTAAGGAAGGAAATGGAAGGAAGGATGGAAGGAAGGAAGGAAGGAAGGAAGGATGGAAGGAAGGAAGGAAACGTAAGGAAGGAAGGAAATGTAAGGAAGGAAGGAAATGGAAGGAAGGAAGGAAATGGAAGGAAGAAAGGAAGGAAATTTTTAGCAAGGAAATGTAACAAGGAAATGGGAGGAAGGAAGGAAGGAAGGAAGGAAGGAAGGAAGGAAATGGAAGGAAGGAAATGGAAGGAAGGAAAAGGAAGGAAGGAAAAGGAAGGAAGGAAGGAAGGAAGGAAGGAAGGAAGGAAGGAAGGAAGGAAGGAAGGAAGGAAGGAAGGAAGGAAATGGAAGGAAGGAAAAGGAAGGAAGGAAGGAAGGAAATGTAAGGAAGGAAGGAAGGAAGGAAGGAAGGAAATGGAAGGAAGGAAGGAAGGAAGGAAGGAAGGAAGGAAGGAAGGAAGGAAATGGAAGGAAGGAAGGAAGGAAGGAAGGAAGGAAGGAAGGAAGGAAGGAAGGAAGGAAGGAAGGAAGGAAGGAAGGAAGCGATGGAGGGAGGGAGGGAGGGAGGGA
This sequence comes from Phalacrocorax aristotelis, assembly GCF_949628215.1. Lineage (NCBI taxonomy): Eukaryota > Metazoa > Chordata > Aves > Suliformes > Phalacrocoracidae > Phalacrocorax > Phalacrocorax aristotelis. The sequence goes on along the minus strand of NW_027441130.1, from coordinate 11,184 downwards.
AGGAGGGGAGGAAGGAAGGAAGGAAGGAAGGAAGGAAGGAAGGAAGGAAGGAAGGAAGGAAGGAAGGAAGGAAGGAAGGAAGGAAGGAATTGGAAGGAAGGAAGGAAGGAAAGGTGAAGAAGGAAGGAAGGAAATGTAAGGAAGGAAGGAAGGAAATGGAAGGAAATGTAAGGAAGAAAATGGAAGGAAATGTAAGCAAGGAAATGTAACAAGGAAATGGAAGGAAGGAAGGAAGGAAGGAAGGAAGGAAGGAAGGAAGGAAGGAAGGAAGGAAGGAAGGAAGGAAGGAAGGAAGGAAAGGTGAAGAAGGAAGGAAGGAAGGAAGGAAGGAAGGAAGGAAGGAAGGAAGGAAGGAAGGAAGGAAGGAAGGAAGGAAGGAAATGGAAGGAAGGAAGGAAGGAAGGAAGGAAGGAAGGAAGGAAATGGGAAGAAGGAAGGAAATGGGAAGAAGGAAGGAAGGAAGGAAGGAAGGAAGGAAGGAAGGAAGGAAGGAAGGAAGGAAGGAAGGAAGGAAGGAAGGAAGGAAGGAAATGGAAGGAAGGAAGGAAGGAAGGAAGAAAGGAAGGAAGGAAGGAAGGAAGGAAGGAAGGAAGGAAGGAAGGAAGGAAGGAAGGAAGGAAGGAAGGAAAGGTGAAGAAGGAAGGAAGGAAGGAAGGAAGGAAGGAAGGAAGGAAGGAAGGAAGGAAGGAAGGAAGGAAGGAAGGAAGGAAGGAAGGAAGGAAGGAAATAAATATAAGGGAATTTAAGGAAATGGAAGGAAGGAAGGAAGGAAGGAAGGAAGGAAGGAAGGAAGGAAGGAAGGAAGGAAGGAAGGAAGGAAGGAAGGAAGGAAGGAAGGAAAGGTGAAGAAGGAAGGAAGGAAAGGTGAAGAAGGAAGGAAGGAAGAAAGGAAGGAAGGAAGGAAGGAAGGAAGGAAGGAAGGAAGGAAGGAAGGAAGGAAGGAAGGAAATGGAAGGAAGGAAGGAAATGTAAGGAAGGAAGGAAATGTAAGGAAGGAAGGAAGGAAGGAAGGAAGGAAGGAAGGAAGGAAGGAAGGAAGGAAGGAAGGAAGGAAGGAAGGAAGGAAGGAAATGGAGGGAAGGAGGGCAGGAAATGTAAGGAAGGAGGGCAGGAAATGTAAGGAAGGAAGGAAGGAAATGGATGGAAATGTAAGGAAGGAAGTAACGAAATGTAAGGAAGGAAATTTAACAAGGAAATGGAAGGAAGGAAGGAAGGAAGGAACAAGGAAGGAAGGAAGGAAGGAAGGAAATGAAAGGAAGGAAGGAAATTTGAAGGAAGGAAGGAAGGAAATGGAAGGAAGGTAGGAAGGAAGGAAGGAAGGAAGGAAAGGTGAAGAAGGAAGGAAGGACAGAAGGAAGGAAATGGTAGGAAGGAAGGAAATTTGAAGGAAGGAAGGAAGGAAGGAAGGAAGGAAGGAAGGAAGGAAGGAAGGAAGGAAGGAAGGAAGGAAGGAAGGAAGGAAGGAAGGAAGGAAGGAAATGTAAGGAAGGAAGGAAGGAAATGGAAGGAAATGTAAGGAAGAAAATGGAAGGAAATGTAAGCAAGGAAATTTAACAAGGAAATGGAAGGAAGGAAGGAAGGAAGGAAGGAAGGAAGGAAGGAAGGAAGGAAGGAAGGAAGGAAGGAAGGAAGGAAGGAAAGGTGAAGAAGGAAGGAAGGAAGGAAGGAAGGAAGGAAGGAAGGAAGGAAGGAAGGAAGGAAGGAAGGAAGGAAGGAAGGAAGGAAGGAAATGGAAGGAAGGAAGGAAGGAAGGAAGGAAGGAAGGAAGGAAGGAAGGAAATGGGAAGAAGGAAGGAAGGAAGGAAGGAAGGAAGGAAGGAAGGAAGGAAGGAAGGAAGGAAGGAAGGAAGGAAATGGAAGGAAGGAAGGAAGGAAGAAAGGAAGGAAGGAAGGAAGGAAGGAAGGAAGGAAGGAAGGAAGGAAGGAAGGAAGGAAAGGTGAAGAAGGAAGGAAGGAAGGAAGGAAGGAAGGAAGGAAGGAAGGAAGGAAGGAAGGAAGGAAGGAAGGAAGGAAGGAAGGAAGGAAGGAAATAAATATAAGGGAATTTAAGGAAATGTAAGGAAGGAAGGAAGGAAGGAAATGTAAGGAAGGAAGGAAGCAAGCAAGGAAGAAAGGAAGGAAGGAAGGGAGGAAATGGAAGGAAGGAAGGAAGGAGGGAAGGAAATGTAAGGAAGGAAGGAAATGCAAGGAAGGAAGGAAATGCAAGGAAGGAAATGTAAGGAAGGAAGGAACGAAGAAAGGAAATGGATGGAAGGAGGGAAGGAAGGAAATCTGAGGAAGGAAGGAAGGAAGGAAGGAAGGAAGGAAGGAAGGAAGGAAGGAAATGTAAGGAAGGAAGGAAGGAAATGTAACGAGGAAATGGAAGGAAGGAAGGAAGGATGGAAGGAAGGAAGGAAGGAAGGAAGGAAGGAAGGAAATGGAAGGAAGGAAGGAAATCTGAGGAAGGAAGGAAGGAAGCAAGGAAATGTAAGGAAGGAAGGAAGGAAATTTAAGGAAGGTAGGAAGGAAATGGAAGGAAATGGAAGGAAATGGAAGGAATGGAGGAAGGAAGGAAGGAAGGAAGGAAGGAAGGAAGGAAGGAAGGAAGGAAGGTAAGGTGAAGAAGGAAGGAAGGAAGGAAGGAAGGAAGGAAGGAAGGAAGGAAGGAAGGAAGGAAGGAAGGAAGGAAGGAAGGAAGGAAGGAAGGAAGGAAGGAAGGAAATGTAAGGAAGGAAAGAAGGAAGGAAGGAGGAAAGGAGGGAAGGAAATGTAAGGAAGGAAGGAAATGCAAGGAAGGAAGGAAATGCAAGGAAGGAAATGTAAGGAAGGAAGGAATGAAGAAAGGAAATGGATGGAAGGAGGGAAGGAAATGTAAGGAAGAAAGGAAGGAAATGGATGGAACTGTAAGGCAGGAAGGAACGAAATGTAAGGAAGGAAATTTAACAAGGAAATGGAAGGAAGGAAGGAAGGAAGGAAGGAAGGAAGGAAGGAAGGAAGGAAGGAAGGAAGGAAGGAAGGAAATGGAAGGAAGGAAGGAAGGAAGGAAGGAAGGAAGGAAGGAAGGAAGGAAATGGCAAGAAGGAAGAAAGGAAGGAAGGAAGGAAGGAAGGCAGGAAGGAAGGAAGGAAGGAAGGAAGGAAGGAAGGAAGGAACGATGGAAAGGTGAAGAAGGAAGGAAGGAAGGAAGGAAGGAAGAAGGAAGGAAGGAAGGATGGAAGGAAGGAAGGAAGGAAGGAAGGAAGGAAGGAAGGAAGGAAGGAAGGAAGGAAGGAAGGAAGGAAGGAAGGAAAGGTGAAGAAGGAAGGAAGGAAGGAAAGGTGAAGAAGGAAGGAAGGAAGGAAGGAAGGAAGGAAGGAAGGAAGGAAGGAAGGAAGGAAGGAAGGAAGGAAATATAAGGGAATTTAAGGAAATGTAAGGAAGGAAGGAAGGAAGGAAATGGAAGGAAGGAAGCAAGCAAGCAAGGAAGAAAACAAGGAAGGAAGGGAGGAAATGGAAGGAAGGAAGGAAGGAAGGAAAGGTGAAGAAAGAAGGAAGGAAATGTAAGGAAGGAAGGAAATGGAAGGAAGGAAGGAAATGTAAGGAAGGAAGGAAGGAAATGTAAGCAAGGAAATGTAACAAGGAAATGGGAGGACGGAAGGAAATGGAAGGAAGGAAGGAAGGAAGGAAGGAAGGAAGGAAGGAAGGAAGGAAGGAAGGAAGGAAGGAAGGAAGGAAGGAAGGAAGGAAGGAAGGAAGGAAGGAAGGAAAAGGAAGGAAGGAAGGAAGGAAGGAAATGTAAGGAAGGAAGGAAGGAAGGAAATGGAAGGAAGGAAATGGAATGAAGGAAAAGGAAGGAAGGAAGGAAGGAAGGAAGGAAGGAAGGAAGGAAGGAAGGAAGGAAGGAAGGAAGGAAGGAAGGAAGGAAGGAAGGAAAAGGAAGGAAGGAAGGAAGGAAGGAAATGTAAGGAAGGAAGGAAGGAAGGAAATGGAAGGAAGGAAATGGAATGAAGGAAAAGGAAGGAAGGAAGGAAGGAAGGAAGGAAGGAAGGAAGGAAGGAAGGAAGGAAGGAAGGAAGGAAGGAAGGAAATGGAAGGAAGGAAGGAAGGAAAGGTGAAGAAAGAAGGAAGGAAATGTAAGGAAGGAAGGAAGGAAATGGAAGGAAGGAAATGTAAGGAAGGAAGGAAGGAAATGTAAGCAAGGAAATGTAACAAGGAAATGGGAGGAAGGAAGGAAGGAAGGAAGGAAGGAAGGAAGGAAGGTAGGAAGGAAGGAAGGAAATGGAAGGAAGGAAATGGAAGGAAGGAAAAGGAAAGAAGGAAGGAAGGAAGGAAGGAAGGAAGGAAGGAAGGAAGGAAGGAAGGAAGGAAGGAAGGAAGGAAGGAAGGAAATGAAAGGAAGGTAGGAAGGAAGGAAATGGAATGAAGGAAATGGAATGAAGGAAAAGGAAGGAAGGAAGGAAGGAAGGAAGGAAGGAAGGAAGGAAAAGGAAGGAAGGAAGGAAGGAAGGAAATGTAAGGAAGGAAGGAAGGAAGGAAATGGAAGGAAGGAAATGGAATGAAGGAAAGGAAGGAAGGAAGGAAGGAAGGAAGGAAGGAAGGAAGGAAGGAAGGAAGGAAGGAAGGAAGGAAGGAAGAAGGAAGGAAGGAAATGGAAGGAAGGAAGGAAGGAAAGGTGAAGAAAGAAGGAAGGAAATGTAAGGAAGGAAGGAAGGAAATGTAAGGAAGGAAGGAAATGTAAGGAAGGAAGGAAGGAAATGTAAGCAAGGAAATGTAACAAGGAAATGGGAGGAAGGAAGGAAGGAAGGAAGGAAGGAAGGAAGGAAGGAAGGAAGGAAGGAAGGTAGGAAGGAAGGAAGGAAATGGAAGGAAGGAAATGGAAGGAAGGAAAAGGAAGGAAGGAAGGAAGGAAGGAAGGAAGGAAGGAAGGAAGGAAGGAAGGAAGGAAGGAAAAGGAAGGAAGGAAAAGGAAGGAAATGTAAGGAAGGAAGGAAATGTAAGGAAGGAAGGAAGGAAGGAAATGGAAGGAAGGAAATGGAATGAAGGAAAAGGAAGGAAGGAAGGAAGGAAGGAAATGGAAGGAAGGAAGGAAGGAAATGGAAGGAAGGAAGGAAGGAAGGAAAGGTGAAGAAAGAAGGAAGGAATGTAAGGAAGGAAGGAAATGTAAGGAAGGAAGGAAATGTAAGGAAGGAAGGAAGGAAATGTAAGCAAGGAAATGTAACAAGGAATGGGAAGGAAGGAAGGAAGGAAGGAAGGAAGGAAGGAAGGAAGGAAGGTAGGAAGGAAGGAAGGAAATGGAAGGAAGGAAGGAAGGAAGGAAGGAAGGAAGGAAGGAAGGAAGGAAGGAAGGAAGGAAGGAAGGAAGGAAGGAAGGAAGGAAGGAAGGAAGGAAGGAAGGAAGGAAGGAAGGAAGGAAGGAAATGGAAGGAAGGAAATGGAATGAAGGAAAAGGAAGGAAGGAAGGAAGGAAGGAAGGAAGGAAGGAAGGAAGGAAGGAAGGAAGGAAGGAAGGAAGGAAGGAAGGAAGGAAATGGAAGGAAGGAAGGAAGGAAGGAAAGGTGAAGAAAGAAGGAAGGAAATGTAAGGAAGGAAGGAAATGGAAGGAAGGAAGGAAATGTAAGGAAGGAAGGAAGGAAATGTAAGCAAGGAAAGTAACAAGGAAATGGGAGGAAGGAAGGAAGGAAGGAAGGAAGGAAGGAAGGAAGGAAGGAAGGAAGGAAGGAAGGAAGGAAATGTAAGGAAGGAAATGGAAGGAAGGAAGGAAGGAAGGAAGGAAGGAAGGAAGGAAGGAAGGAAGGAAGGAAGGAAGGAAGGAAAGGAAGGAAGGAAGGAAGGAAGGAAATGGAAGGAAGGAAGGAAGGAAGGAAAAGGAAGGAAGGAAAAGGAAGGAAGGAAGGAAGGAAGGAAGGAAGGAAGGAAGGAAGGAAGGAAGGAAGGAAGGAAGGAAGGAAGGAAGGAAGGAAGGAAGGAAGGAAGGAAGGAAATGTAAGGAAGGAAGGAAGGAAGGAATGGAAGGAAGGAATGAAGGAAAGGAAGGAAGGAAGGAAGGAAGGAAGGAAGAAGGAAGGAAGGAAGGAAGGAAGGAAGGAAGGAAGGAAGGAAGGAAGGAAGGAAGGAAGGAAATGGAAGGAAGGAAGGAAGGAAGGAGGAAGAAGAAGGAAGGAAATGTAAGGAAGGAAGGAAATGGAAGGAAGGAAGGAAAAGGAAGGAAGGAAGGAAGGAAAGAATGTAAGCAAGGAAATGGAAGGAAGGAAGGAAGGAAGGAAGGAAGGAAGGAAGGAAGGAAGGAAGGAAGGAAGGAAATGGAAGGAAGGAAATGGAAGGAAGGAAGGAAGGAAGGAAGGAAGGAAGGAAGGAAGGAAGGAAGGAAGGAAGGAAGGAAGGAAGGAAGGAAGGAAGGAAGGAAGGAAGGAAGGAAGGAAGGAAGGAAGGAAGGAAGGAAGGAAGGAAGGAAGGAAGGAAGGAAGGAAGGAAGGAAGAAGGAAGGAAGGAAGGAAGGAAAGGAAGGAAGGAAGGAAGGAAGGAAGGAAGGAAGGAAGGAAGGAAGGAAGGAAGGAAGGAAGGAAGGAAGGAAGGAAGGAAGGAAGGAAGGAAGGAAGGAAGGAAGGAAGGAAGGAAGGAAGGAAGGAAGGAAGGAAGGAAGGAAGGAAGGAAGGAAAGGAAGGAAGGAAGGAAGGAAGGAAGGAAGGAAGGAAGGAAGGAAGGAAGGAAGGAAGGAAGGAAGGAAGGAAGGAAGGAAGGAAGGAAGGAAGGAAGGAAGGAAGGTGAAGGAAAGGAAGGAAGGAAATGTAAGGAAGGAAGGAAGGAATGGAAGGAAGGAAATGTAAGGAAGGAAGGAAAGGAAAGGAAGGAAGGAAGGAAGGAAGGAAGGAAGGAAGGAAGGAAGGAAGGAAGGAAGGAAGGAAGGAAGGAAGGAAGGAAGGAAGGAAGGAAGGAAGGAAGGAAGGAAGGAAGGAAGGAAGGAAGGAAGGAAGGAAGGAAGGAAGGAAGCGATGGAGGGAGGGAGGGAGGGAGGGGAGGAGGGAGGAAGGAAGGAAGGAAGGAAGGAAGGAAGGAAGGAAGGAAGGAAGGAAGGAAGGAAGGAAGGAAGGAAGGAAGGAATTGGAAGGAAGGAAGGAAGGAAAGGTGAGAAGGAAGGAAGGAAATGTAAGGAAGGAAGGAAGGAAATGGAAGGAAATGTAAGGAAGAAAATGGAAGGAAATGTAAGCAAGGAAATGTAACAAGGAAATGGAAGGAAGGAAGGAAGGAAGGAAGGAAGGAAGGAAGGAAGGAAGGAAGGAAGGAAGGAAGGAAAGGTGAAGAAGGAAGGAAGGAAGGAAGGAAGGAAGGAAGGAAGGAAGGAAGGAAGGAAGGAAGGAAGGAAGGAAATGGAAGGAAGGAAGGAAGGAAGGAAGGAAGGAAGGAAATGGGAAGAAGGAAGGAAATGGGAAGAAGGAAGGAAGGAAGGAAGGAAGGAAGGAAGGAAGGAAGGAAGGAAGGAAGGAAGGAAGGAAGGAAGGAAGGAAGGAAATGGAAGGAAGGAAGGAAGGAAGAAAGGAAGGAAGGAAGGAAGGAAGGAAGGAAGGAAGGAAGGAAGGAAGGAAGGAAGGAAGGAAGGAAGGAAAGGTGAAGAAGGAAGGAAGGAAGGAAGGAAGGAAGGAAGGAAGGAAGGAAGGAAGGAGAAGGAAGGAAGGAAGGAAGGAAGGAAGGAAGGAAGGAAGGAAGGAAATAAATATAAGGGAATTTAAGGAAATGGAAGGAAGGAAGGAAGGAAGGAAGGAAGGAAGGAAGGAAGGAAGGAAGGAAGGAAGGAAGGAAGGAAGGAAGGAAGGAAGGAAGGTGAAGAAGGAAGGAAGGAAAGGTGAAGAAGGAAGGAAGGAAGAAAGGAAGGAAGGAAGGAAGGAAGGAAGGAAGGAAGGAAGGAAGGAAGGAAGGAAGGAAATGGAAGGAAGGAAGGAAATGTAAGGAAGGAAGGAAATGAAGGAAGGAAGGAAGGAAGGAAGGAAGGAAGGAAGGAAGGAAGGAAGGAAGGAAGGAAGGAAGGAAGGAAGGAAATGGAGGGAAGGAGGGCAGGAAATGTAAGGAAGGAGGGCAGGAAATGTAAGGAAGGAAGGAAGGAAATGGATGGAAATGTAAGGAAGGAAGTAACGAAATGTAAGGAAGGAAATTTAACAAGGAAATGGAAGGAAGGAAGGAAGGAAGGAACAAGGAAGGAAGGAAGGAAGGAAGGAAATGAAAGGAAGGAAGGAAATTTGAAGGAAGGAAGGAAGGAAATGGAAGGAAGGTAGGAAGGAAGGAAGGAAGGAAGGAAAGGTGAAGAAGGAAGGAAGGACAGAAGGAAGGAAATGGTAGGAAGGAAGGAAATTTGAAGGAAGGAAGGAAGGAAGGAAGGAAGGAAGGAAGGAAGGAAGGAAGGAAGGAAGGAAGGAAGGAAGGAAGGAAGGAAGGAAGGAAGGAAATGTAAGGAAGGAAGGAAGGAAATGGAAGGAAATGTAAGGAAGAAAATGGAAGGAAATGTAAGCAAGGAAATTTAACAAGGAAATGGAAGGAAGGAAGGAAGGAAGGAAGGAAGGAAGGAAGGAAGGAAGGAAGGAAGGAAGGAAGGAAGGAAGGAAGGAAAGGTGAAGAAGGAAGGAAGGAAGGAAGGAAGGAAGGAAGGAAGGAAGGAAGGAAGGAAGGAAGGAAGGAAGGAAGGAAGGAAGGAAGGAAGGAAATGGAAGGAAGGAAGGAAGGAAGGAAGGAAGGAAGGAAGGAAGGAAGGAAATGGGAAGAAGGAAGGAAGGAAGGAAGGAAGGAAGGAAGGAAGGAAGGAAGGAAGGAAGGAAGGAAGGAAGGAAGGAAATGGAAGGAAGGAAGGAAGGAAGAAAGGAAGGAAGGAAGGAAGGAAGGAAGGAAGGAAGGAAGGAAGGAAGGAAGGAAGGAAGGTGAAGAAGGAAGGAAGGAAGGAAGGAAGGAAGGAAGGAAGGAAGGAAGGAAGGAAGGAAGGAAGGAAGGAAGGAAGGAAGGAAGGAAGGAAGGAAATAAATATAAGGGAATTTAAGGAAATGTAAGGAAGGAAGGAAGGAAGGAAATGTAAGGAAGGAAGGAAGCAAGCAAGGAAGAAAGGAAGGAAGGAAGGGAGGAAATGGAAGGAAGGAAGGAAGGAGGGAAGGAAATGTAAGGAAGGAAGGAAATGCAAGGAAGGAAGGAAATGCAAGGAAGGAAATGTAAGGAAGGAAGGAACGAAGAAAGGAAATGGATGGAAGGAGGGAAGGAAGGAAATCTGAGGAAGGAAGGAAGGAAGGAAGGAAGGAAGGAAGGAAGGAAGGAAGGAAATGTAAGGAAGGAAGGAAGGAAATGTAACGAGGAAATGGAAGGAAGGAAGGAAGGATGGAAGGAAGGAAGGAAGGAAGGAAGGAAGGAAGGAAATGGAAGGAAGGAAGGAAATCTGAGGAAGGAAGGAAGGAAGCAAGGAAATGTAAGGAAGGAAGGAAGGAAATTTAAGGAAGGTAGGAAGGAAATGGAAGGAAATGGAAGGAAATGGAAGGAATGGAGGAAGGAAGGAAGGAAGGAAGGAAGGAAGGAAGGAAGGAAGGAAGGAAGGTAAGGTGAAGAAGGAAGGAAGGAAGGAAGGAAGGAAGGAAGGAAGGAAGGAAGGAAGGAAGGAAGGAAGGAAGGAAGGAAGGAAGGAAGGAAGGAAGGAAGGAAATGTAAGGAAGGAAAGAAGGAAGGAAGGAGGAAAGGAGGGAAGGAAATGTAAGGAAGGAAGGAAATGCAAGGAAGGAAGGAAATGCAAGGAAGGAAATGTAAGGAAGGAAGGAATGAAGAAAGGAAATGGATGGAAGGAGGGAAGGAAATGTAAGGAAGAAAGGAAGGAAATGGATGGAACTGTAAGGCAGGAAGGAACGAAATGTAAGGAAGGAAATTTAACAAGGAAATGGAAGGAAGGAAGGAAGGAAGGAAGGAAGGAAGGAAGGAAGGAAGGAAGGAAGGAAGGAAGGAAGGAAGGAAGGAAATGGAAGGAAGGAAGGAAGGAAGGAAGGAAGGAAGGAAGGAAGGAAATGGCAAGAAGGAAGAAAGGAAGGAAGGAAGGAAGGAAGGCAGGAAGGAAGGAAGGAAGGAAGGAAGGAAGGAAGGAAGGAACGATGGAAAGGTGAAGAAGGAAGGAAGGAAGGAAGGAAGGAAGAAGGAAGGAAGGAAGGATGGAAGGAAGGAAGGAAGGAAGGAAGGAAGGAAGGAAGGAAGGAAGGAAGGAAGGAAGGAAGGAAGGAAAGGTGAAGAAGGAAGGAAGGAAGGAAAGGTGAAGAAGGAAGGAAGGAAGGAAGGAAGGAAGGAAGGAAGGAAGGAAGGAAGGAAGGAAGGAAGGAAATATAAGGGAATTTAAGGAAATGTAAGGAAGGAAGGAAGGAAGGAAATGGAAGGAAGGAAGCAAGCAAGCAAGGAAGAAAACAAGGAAGGAAGGGAGGAAATGGAAGGAAGGAAGGAAGGAAGGAAAGGTGAAGAAAGAAGGAAGGAAATGTAAGGAAGGAAGGAAATGGAAGGAAGGAAGGAAATGTAAGGAAGGAAGGAAGGAAATGTAAGCAAGGAAATGTAACAAGGAAATGGGAGGACGGAAGGAAATGGAAGGAAGGAAGGAAGGAAGGAAGGAAGGAAGGAAGGAAGGAAGGAAGGAAGGAAGGAAGGAAGGAAGGAAGGAAGGAAGGAAGGAAGGAAGGAAGGAAAAGGAAGGAAGGAAGGAAGGAAGGAAATGTAAGGAAGGAAGGAAGGAAGGAAATGGAAGGAAGGAAATGGAATGAAGGAAAAGGAAGGAAGGAAGGAAGGAAGGAAGGAAGGAAGGAAGGAAGGAAGGAAGGAAGGAAGGAAGGAAGGAAGGAAGGAAGGAAAAGGAAGGAAGGAAGGAAGGAAGGAAATGTAAGGAAGGAAGGAAGGAAGGAAATGGAAGGAAGGAAATGGAATGAAGGAAAAGGAAGGAAGGAAGGAAGGAAGGAAGGAAGGAAGGAAGGAAGGAAGGAAGGAAGGAAGGAAGGAAGGAAGGAAGGAAATGGAAGGAAGGAAGGAAGGAAAGGTGAAGAAAGAAGGAAGGAAATGTAAGGAAGGAAGGAAGGAAATGGAAGGAAGGAAATGTAAGGAAGGAAGGAAGGAAATGTAAGCAAGGAAATGTAACAAGGAAATGGGAGGAAGGAAGGAAGGAAGGAAGGAAGGAAGGAAGGAAGGTAGGAAGGAAGGAAGGAAATGGAAGGAAGGAAATGGAAGGAAGGAAAAGGAAAGAAG
>NW_027441129.1:0-31435 GCF_949628215.1 Phalacrocorax aristotelis | reverse complement strand
GGATCCGGCCCGGTTTTTCCGCGGCACGCCGTTTCGGAGGCCAAATCGGCCCGGTTTTTCCGCGGCACGCCGTTTCGGAGGCCGTTTCCGGCCCGGTTTTTCCGCGGCACGCCGTTTCCAGCCCGGTTTTTCCACAGCACGCCGTTTCGGAGGCCGGATCCGGCCCGGTTTTTCCGCGGCACGCCGTTTCCGGCCCGGTTTTTCCGCGGCACGCCGTTTCGGAGGCCGGATCCGGCCCGGTTTTTCCGCAGCACGCCGTTTCGGAGGCCGGATCCGGCCCGGTTTTTCCGCGGCACGCCGTTTCCGGCCCGGTTTTTCCGCGGCACGCCGTTTCGGAGGCCGGATCCGGCCCGTTTTTTCCGCGGCACGCCGTTTCCGGCCCGGTTTTTCCGCGGCACGCCATTCCGGAGGCCGGTTCCGGCCCGGTTTTTCCGCGGCACGCCGTTTCCGGCCCGGTTTTTCCGCGGCACGCCGTTTCGGAGGCCGGATCCGGCCCGGTTTTTTCCGCGGCACGCCGTTTCCGGCCCGGTTTTTCCGCGGCACGCCGTTTCGGAGGCCGGATCCGGCCCGGTTTTTCCGCGGCACGACGTTTCCGGCCCGGTTTTTCCGCGGCACGCCGTTTCGGAGGCCGGATCCGGCCCGGTTTTTTCCGCGGCACGCCGTTTCCGGCCCGGTTTTTCCGCGGCACGCCGTTTCGGAGGCCGGATCCGGCCCGGTTTTTCCGCGGCACGCCGTTTCCGGCCCGGTTTTTCCGCGGCACGCCATTTCGGAGGCCGGATCTGGCCCGGTTTTTCCGCGGCACGCCGTTTCGGAGGCCGGATCCGGCCCGGTTTTATCGCGGCACGCCGTTTCCGGCCCGGTTTTTCCGCGGCACGCCGTTTCGGAGGCCGGATCCGGCCCGGTTTTTCCGCGGCACGCCGTTTCCGGCCCGGTTTTTTCCGCGGCACGCCGTTTCGGAGGCCGGATCCGGCCCGTTTTTTTTCCGCGGCACGCCGTTTCCGGCCCGGTTTTTCCGCGGCACGCCATTCCGGAGGCCGGATCCGGCCCGGTTTTTCCGCGGCACGCCGTTTCCGGCCCGGTTTTTTCCGCGGCACGCCGTTTCGGAGGCCGGATCCGGCCCGGTTTTTTCCGCGGCACGTCGTTTCGGAGGCCGGATCCGGCCCGGGTTTTTCCGCGGCACGCCGTTTCGGAGGCCGGATCCGGCCCGGTTTTTCCGCGGCACGCCGTTTCGGAGGCCGGATCCGGCCCGGTTTTTCCGCGGCACGCCGTTTCCGGCCCGGTTTTTTCCGCGGCACGCCATTCCGGAGGCCGGATCCGGCCCGGTTTTTCCGCGACACGCCGTTTCCGGCCCGGTTTTTTCCGCGGCACGCCGTTTCGGAGGCCGGATCCGGCCCGGTTTTTCCGCGGCACGCCGTTTCCGGCCCGGTTTTTTCCGCGGCACGCCATTCCGGAGGCCGGATCTGGCCCGGTTTTTCCGCGGCACGCCGTTTCGGAGGCCGGATCCGGCCCGGTTTTTTCCGCGGCACGCCGTTTCGGAGGCCGGATCTGGCCCGGTTTTTCCGCGGCACGCCGTTTCGGAGGCCGGATCCGGCCCGGTTTTTTCCGCGGCACGCCGTTTCCAGCCCGGTTTTTCCGCGGCACGCCGTTTCGGAGGCCGGATCCGGCCCGGTTTTTTCCCGCCGCACGCCGTTTCCGGCCCGGTTTTTTCCGCGGCACGCCGTTTCGGAGGCCGGATCCGGCCCGGTTTTTCCGCGGCACGCCGTTTCCGGCCCGGTTTTTTCCGCGGCACGCCGTTTCGGAGGCCGGATCTGGCCCGGGTTTTTCCGCGGCACGCCGTTTCCGGCCCGGTTTTTTCCGCGGCACGCCGTTTCGGAGGCCGGATCCGGCCCGGTTTTTCCGCGGCACGCCGTTTCCGGCCCGGTTTTTCCGCGGCAACGCCGTTTCGGAGGGCCGGATCCGGCCCGTTTTTTTCCGCGGCACGCCGTTTCGGAGGCCGGATCCGGCCCGGTTTTTCCGCGGCACGCCGTTTCCGGCCCGGTTTTTCCGCGGCAACGCCTTTTCGGAGGCCGGATCCGGCCCGGTTTTTCCGCGGCACGCCGTTTCCGGCCCGGTTTTTCCGCGGCACGCCCGTTTCGGAGGCCGGATCCGGCCCGGTTTTTCCGCGGCACGCCGTTTCGGAGGCCGGATCCGGCCCGGTTTTTCCGCGGCACGCCATTTCCGGCCCGGTTTTTTCCGCGGCACGCCGTTTCGGAGGCCGGATCCGGCCCGGTTTTTTCCGCGGCACGCCGTTTCCGGCCCGGTTTTTCCACGGCACGCCGTTTCGGAGGCCAAATCCGGCCCGGTTTTTCCGCGGCACGCCGTTTCGGAGGCCGGATCCGGCCCGGTTTTTCCGCGGCACGCCGTTTCCGGCCCGGGTTTTTCCGCGGCACGCCATTTCGGAGGCCGGATCCGGCCCGGTTTTTCCGCGGCACGCCGTTTCCGGCCCGGTTTTTTCCGTGGCACGCCGTTTCGGAGGCCGGATCCGGCCCGGTTTTTTCCGCAGCACGCCGTTTCGGAGGCCGGATCCGGCCCGGTTTTTCCGCCGCACGCCGTTTCCGGCCCGGTTTTTTCCGCGGCACGCCATTTCGGAGGCCGGGTCTGGCCCGGTTTTTCCGCGGCACGCCGTTTCGGAGGCCGGATCCGGCCCGGTTTTTTCCGCGGCACGCCGTTTCCGGCCCGGTTTTTCCGCGGCACGCCATTCCGGAGGCCGGATCCGGCCGGTTTTTCCGCGGCACGCCGTTTCCGGCCCGGTTTTTTCCGCGGCACGCCCGTTTCGGAGGCCGGATCCGGCCCGTTTTTTCCGCGGCACGCCGTTTCCGGCCCCGGTTTTTTCCGCGGCACGCCATTCCGGAGGCCGGATCCGGCCCGGTTTTTCCGCAGCACGCCGTTTCCGGCCCGGTTTTTCCGCGGCACGCCGTTTCGGAGGCCGGATCCGCCCCGGTTTTTCCGCGGCACGCCGTTTCCGGCCCGGTTTTTCCGCGGCACGCCGTTTCGGAGGCCGGATCCGGCCCGGGTTTTTCCGCGGCACGTCGTTTCGGAGGCCGGATCCGGCCCGGTTTTTCCGCGGCACGCCGTTTCGGAGGCCGGATCCGGCCCGGTTTTTCCGCGGCACGCCGTTTCCGGCCCGGTTTTTCCGCGGCACGCCTTTTCGGAGGCCGGATCCGGCCCGGTTTTTCCGCGGCACGCCGTTTCCCGGCCCGGTTTTTTCCGCGGCACGCCGTTTCGGAGGCCGGATCCGGCCCGGTTTTTCCGCGGCACGCCCGTTTCGGAGGCCGGATCCGGCCCGGTTTTTCCGCGGCACGCCATTTCCGGCCCGGTTTTTCCGCGGCACGCCGTTTCGGAGGCCGGATCCGGCCCGGTTTTTTCCGCGGCACGCCGTTTCCGGCCCGGGTTTTTCCACGGCACGCCGTTTCGGAGGCCAAATCCGGCCCGGTTTTTTCCGCGGCACGCCGTTTCGGAGGCCGGATCCGGCCCGGTTTTTTCCGCGGCACGCCGTTTCCGGCCCGGTTTTTCCGCGGCACGCCATTCCGGAGGCCGGATCTGGCCCGGTTTTTCCGCGGCACGCCGTTTCGGAGGCCGGATCCGGCCCGGTTTTTCCGCGGCACGCCGTTTCGGAGGCCGGATCTGGCCCGGTTTTTTCCGCGGCACGCCGTTTCGGAGGCCGGATCCGGCCCGGTTTTTCCGCGGCACGCCGTTTCCGGCCCGGTTTTTCCGCGGGCACGCCGTTTCGGAGGCCGGATCCGGCCCGGTTTTTCCGCGGCACGCCGTTTCCAGCCCGGTTTTTTCCGCGGCACGCCCGTTTCGGAGGCCGGATCCGGCCCGGTTTTTTCCGCGGCAAGCCGTTTCCGGCCCGGTTTTTCCCGCCCGCACGCCGTTTCCGGCCCGGTTTTTCCGCGGCACGCCCGTTTCGGAGGCCGGATCCGGCCCGGTTTTTCCGCGGCACGCCGTTTCCGGCCCGGTTTTTTCCGCGGCACGCCGTTTCGGAGGCCGGATCTGGCCCGGTTTTTCCGCGGCACGCCGTTTCCGGCCCGGTTTTTTCCGCGGCACGCCGTTTCAGAGGCCGGATCCGGCCCGGTTTTTTCCGCGGCACGCCGTTTCCGGCCCGGTTTTTCCGGGGCACGCCGTTTCGGAGGCCGGATCCGGCCCGGTTTTTTCCGCGGCACGCCGTTTCGGAGGCCGGATCCGGCCCGGTTTTTTCCGCGGCACGCCGTTTCGGAGGCCGGATCCGGCCCGGTTTTTCCGCGGCACGCCGTTTCCGGCCCGGTTTTTCCGCGGCACGCCATTCCGGAGGCCGGATCCGGCCCGGTTTTTCCGCGACACGCCGTTTCCGGCCCAGTTTTTCGGTGGCACGCCGTTTCGGAGGCCGGATCCGGCCCGGTTTTTTCCGCGGCACGCCGTTTCGGAGGCCGGATCCGGCCCGGTTTTTTCCGCGGCACGCCATTTCGGAGGCCGGGTCTGGCCCGGTTTTTTCCGCGGCACGCCGTTTCGGAGGCCGGATCCGGCCCGTTTTTTCCGCGGCACGCCGTTTCCGGCCCGGTTTTTCCGCGGCACGCCGTTTCGGAGGCCGGATCCGGCCCGTTTTTTTCCGCGGCACGCCGTTTCCGGCCCGGTTTTTCCGCGGCACGCCGTTTCGGAGGCTTGATCCGGCCCGTTTTTTTCCGCGGCACGCCGTTTCCGGCCCGGTTTTTCCGCGGCACGCCGTTTCGGAGGCCGGATCCGGCCCGGTTTTTCCGCGGCACGTCGTTTCGGAGGCCGGATCCGGCCCGGTTTTTCCGCGGCACGCCGTTTCGGAGGCCGGATCCGGCCCGGTTTTTCCGCGGCACGCCGTTTCGGAGGCCGGATCCGGCCCGGTTTTTCCGCGGCACGCCGTTTCCGGCCCGGTTTTTCCGCGGCACGCCATTCCGGAGGCCGGATCCGGAGGCCGGATCCGGCCCGGTTTTTCCGCGACACGCCGTTTCCGGCCCAGTTTTTCCGCGGCACGCCGTTTCGGAGGCCGGATCCGGCCCGGTTTTTCCGCGGCACGCCGTTTCCGGCCCGGTTTTTCCGCGGCACGCCATTCCGGAGGCCGGATCTGGCCCGGTTTTTCCGCGGCACGCCGTTTCGGAGGCCGGATCCGGCCCGGTTTTTCCGCGGCACGCCGTTTCGGAGGCCGGATCTGGCCCGGTTTTTCCGCGGCACGCCGTTTCGGAGGCCGGATCCGGCCCGGTTTTTCCGCGGCACGCCGTTTCCGGCCCGGTTTTTCCGCGGCACGCCGTTTCGGAGGCCGGATCCGGCCCGGTTTTTCCGCGGCACGCCGTTTCGGAGGCCGGATCCGGCCCGGTTTTTCCGCGGCACGCCGTTTCCGGCCCGGTTTTTCCGCGGCACGCCTTTTCGGAGGCCGGATCCGGCCCGGTTTTTCCGCGGCACGCCGTTTCCGGCCCGGTTTTTCCGCGGCACGCCGTTTCGGAGGCCGGATCCGGCCCGGTTTTTCCGCGGCACGCCATTTCCGGCCCGGTTTTTCCGCGGCACGCCGTTTCGGAGGCCGGATCCGGCCCGGTTTTTCCGCGGCACGCCGTTTCCGGCCCGGTTTTTCCACGGCACGCCGTTTCGGAGGCCAAATCCGGCCCGGTTTTTCCGCGGCACGCCGTTTCGGAGGCCGGATCCGGCCCGGTTTTTCCGCGGCACGCCGTTTCCGGCCCGGTTTTTCCGCGGCACGCCATTTCGGAGGCCGGATCCGGCCCGGTTTTTCCGCGGCACGCCGTTTCCGGCCCGGTTTTTCCGTGGCACGCCGTTTCGGAGGCCGGATCCGGCCCGGTTTTTCCGCAGCACGCCGTTTCGGAGGCCGGATCCGGCCCGGTTTTTCCGCCGCACGCCGTTTCCGGCCCGGTTTTTTCCGCGGCACGCCATTTCGGAGGCCGGGTCTGGCCCGGTTTTTCCGCGGCACGCCGTTTCGGAGGCCGGATCCGGCCCGGTTTTTCCGCGGCACGCCGTTTCCGGCCCGGTTTTTCCGCGGCACGCCGTTTCGGAGGCCGGATCCGGCCCGGTTTTTCCGCGGCACGCCGTTTCCGGCCCGGTTTTTCCGCGGCACGCCGTTTCGGAGGCCGGATCCGGCCCGTTTTTTTCCGCGGCACGCCGTTTCCGGCCCGGTTTTTTCCGCGGCACGCCATTCCGGAGGCCGGATCCGGCCCGGTTTTTCCACGGCACGCCGTTTCCGGCCCGGTTTTTCCGCGGCACGCCGTTTCGGAGGCCGGATCCGGCCCGGTTTTTCCGCGGCACGCCGTTTCCGGCCCGGTTTTTCCGCGGCACGCTGTTTCGGAGGCCGGATCCGGCCCGGTTTTTCCGCGGCACGTCGTTTCGGAGGCCGGATCCGGCCCGGTTTTTTCCGCGGCACGCCGTTTCGGAGGCCGGATCCGGCCCGGTTTTTCCGCGGCACGCCGTTTCGGAGGCCGGATCCGGCCCGGTTTTTCCGCGGCACGCCGTTTCCGGCCCGGTTTTTCCGCGGCACGCCATTCCGGAGGCCGGATCCGGCCCGGTTTTTCCGCGACACGCCGTTTCCGGCCCAGTTTTTCCGCGGCACGCCGTTTCGGAGGCCGGATCCGGCCCGGTTTTTCCGCGGCACGCCGTTTCCGGCCCGGTTTTTCCGCGGCACGCCATTCCGGAGGCCGGATCTGGCCCGGTTTTTCCGCGGCACGCCGTTTCGGAGGCCGGATCCGGCCCGGTTTTTCCGCGGCACGCCGTTTCGGAGGCCGGATCTGGCCCGGTTTTTCCGCGGCACGCCGTTTCGGAGGCCGGATCCGGCCCGGTTTTTCCGCGGCACGCCGTTTCCGGCCCGGTTTTTCCGCGGCACGCCGTTTCGGAGGCCGGATCCGGCCCGGTTTTTCCGCGGCACGCCGTTTCCAGCCCGGTTTTTCCGCGGCACCGCCGTTTCGGAGGCCGGATCCGGCCCGGTTTTTCCGCGGCAAGCCGTTTCCGGCCCGGTTTTTCCGCCGCACGCCGTTTCCGGCCCGGTTTTTCCGCGGCACGCCGTTTCGGAGGCCGGATCCGGCCCGGGTTTTTCCGCGGCACGACCGTTTCCGGCCCGGTTTTTCCGCGGCACGCCGTTTCGGAGGCCGGATCTGGCCCGGTTTTTCCGCGGCACGCCGTTTCCGGCCCGGTTTTTCCGCGGCACGCCGTTTCAGAGGCCGGATCCGGCCCGGTTTTTCCGCGGCACGCCGTTTCCGGCCCGGTTTTTCCGGGGCACGCCGTTTCGGAGGCCGGATCCGGCCCGTTTTTTTTCCGCGGCACGCCGTTTCGGAGGCCGGATCCGGCCCGGTTTTTCCGCGGCACGCCGTTTCGGAGGCCGGATCCGGCCCGGTTTTTTCCGCGGCACGCCGTTTCGGAGGCCGGATCCGGCCCGGTTTTTCCGCGGCACGCCGTTTCCGGCCCGGTTTTTCCGCGGCACGCCATTCCGGAGGCCGGATCCGGCCCGGTTTTTCCGCGACACGCCGTTTCCGGCCCAGTTTTTCCGCGGCACGCCGTTTCGGAGGCCGGATCCGGCCCGGTTTTTCCGCGGCACGCCGTTTCCGGCCCGGTTTTTCCGCGGCACGCCATTCCGGAGGCCGGATCTGGCCCGGTTTTTCCGCGGCACGCCGTTTCGGAGGCCGGATCCGGCCCGGTTTTTCCGCGGCACGCCGTTTCGGAGGCCGGATCTGGCCCGGTTTTTCCGCGGCACGCCGTTTCGGAGGCCGGATCCGGCCCGGTTTTTCCGCGGCACGCCGTTTCCGGCCCGGTTTTTCCGCGGCACGCCGTTTCGGAGGCCGGATCCGGCCCGGTTTTTCCGCGGCAAGCCGTTTCCAGCCCGGTTTTTCCGCGGCACGCCGTTTCGGAGGCCGGATCCGGCCCGGTTTTTCCGCGGCAAGCCGTTTCCGGCCCGGTTTTTCCGCCGCACGCCGTTTCCGGCCCGGTTTTTCCGCGGCACGCCGTTTCGGAGGCCGGATCCGGCCCGGTTTTTCCGCGGCACGCCGTTTCCGGCCCGGTTTTTCCGCGGCACGCCGTTTCGGAGGCCGGATCTGGCCCGGTTTTTCCGCGGCACGCCGTTTCCGGCCCGGTTTTTCCGCGGCACGCCGTTTCAGAGGCCGGATCCGGCCCGGTTTTTCCGCGGCACGCCGTTTCCGGCCCGGTTTTTCCGGGGCACGCCGTTTCGGAGGCCGGATCCGGCCCGTTTTTTTCCGCGGCACGCCGTTTCGGAGGCCGGATCCGGCCCGGTTTTTCCGCGGCACGCCGTTTCCGGCCCGGTTTTTCCGCGGCACGCCTTTTCGGAGGCCGGATCCGGCCCGGTTTTTCCGCGGCACGCCGTTTCCGGCCCGGTTTTTCCGCGGCACGCCGTTTCGGAGGCCGGATCCGGCCCGGTTTTTCCGCGGCACGCCGTTTCGGAGGCCGGATCCGGCCCGGTTTTTCCGCGGCACGCCATTTCCGGCCCGGTTTTTCCGCGGCACGCCGTTTCGGAGGCCAGATCCGGCCCGGTTTTTCCGCGGCACGCCGTTTCCGGCCCGGTTTTTCCACGGCACGCCGTTTCGGAGGCCAAATCCGGCCCGGTTTTTCCGCGGCACGCCGTTTCGGAGGCCGGATCCGGCCCGGTTTTTCCGCGGCACGCCGTTTCCGGCCCGGTTTTTCCGCGGCACGCCATTTCGGAGGCCGGATCCGGCCCGGTTTTTCCGCGGCACGCCGTTTCCGGCCCGGTTTTTCCGTGGCACGCCGTTTCGGAGGCCGGATCCGGCCCGGTTTTTCCGCAGCACGCCGTTTCGGAGGCCGGATCCGGCCCGGTTTTTCCGCCGCACGTCGTTTCCGGCCCGGTTTTTCCGCGGCACGCCATTTCAGAGGCCGGATCTGGCCCGGTTTTTCCGCGGCACGCCATTTCGGAGGCCGGATCCGGCCCGGTTTTTCCGCGGCACGCCGTTTCCGGCCCGGTTTTTCCGTGGCACGCCGTTTCGGAGGCCGGATCTGGCCCGGTTTTTCCGCGGCACGCCGTTTCCGGCCCGGTTTTTCCACGGCACGCCGTTTCGGAGGCCGGATCCGGCCCGGTTTTTCCGCAGCACGCCGTTTCGGAGGCCGGATCCGGCCCGGTTTTTCCGCGGCACGCCGTTTCCGGCCCGGTTTTTCCGCGGCACGCCGTTTCGGAGGCCGGATCGGCCCGGTTTTTCCGTGGCACGCCGTTTCCGGCCCGGTTTTTCCGCGGCACGCTGTTTCGGAGGCCGGATCCGGCCCGGTTTTTCCGCGGCACGCCGTTTCGGAGGCCGGATCCGGCCCGGTTTTTCCGCGGCACGCCGTTTCCGGCCTGGTTTTTTCCGCCGCACGCCGTTTCCGGCCCGGTTTTTCCGCGGCACGCCATTTCGGAGGCCGGATCTGGCCCGGTTTTTCCGCGGCACGCCATTTCGGATGCCGGATCCGGCCCAGTTTTTCCGCGGCACGCCGTTTCCGGCCCGGTTTTTCCGCGGCACGCCGTTTCGGATGCCGGATCTGGCCCGGTTTTTCCGCGGCATGCCGTTTCGGAGGCCGGATCCGGCCTGGTTTTTCCGCGGCACGCCGTTTCCGGCCCGGTTTTTTTCGCGGCACGCCGTTTCGGAGGCCGGATCCGGCCCGTTTTTTCCACGGCACGCCGTTTCGGAGGCCGGATCCGGCCCGTTTTTTCCGCGGCACGCCGTTTCCGGCCCGGTTTTTCCGCGGCACGCCGTTTCGGAGGCCGGATCCGGCCCGGTTTTTCCGCGGCACGCCGTTTCCGGCCCGGTTTTTCGGTGGCACGCCGTTTCGGAGGCCGGATCCGGCCCGGTTTTTCCGCCGCACGCCGTTTCGGAGGCCGGATCCGGCCCGGTTTTTCCACGGCACGCCGTTTCCGGCCCGGTTTTTTCCGCGGCACGCCATTTAGGAGGCCGGATCCGGCCCGGTTTTTCCGCGGCACGCCGTTTCGGAGGCCGGATCCGGCCCGGTTTTTCCGCGGCACGCCGTTTCGGAGGCCGGATCCGGCCCGGTTTTTCCGCGGCACGCCGTTTCCGGCCCGGTTTTTCCGCGGCACGCCGTTTCGGAGGCCGGATCCGGCCCGGTTTTTCCGCGGCACGCCGTTTCCGGCCCGGTTTTTTCCGCGGCACGCCGTTTCGGAGGCCGGATCTGGCCCGGTTTTTCCGCGGCATGCCGTTTCGGAGGCCGGATCCGGCCCGGTTTTTCCGCGGCACGCCGTTTCCGGCCCGGTTTTTCCGCGGCACGCCGTTTCGGAGGCCGGATCCGGCCCGGTTTTTCCGCGGCACGCCGTTTCGGAGGCCGGATCCGGCCCGGTTTTTCCGCGGCACGCCGTTTCCGGCCCGGTTTTTTCCGCGGCACGCCGTTTCGGAGGCCGGATCTGGCCCGGTTTTTCCGCGGCACGCCGTTTCGGAGGCCGGATCCGGCCCGGTTTTTCCGCGGCACACCGTTTCCGGCCCGGTTTTTTCCGCGGCACGCCGTTTCGGAGGCCGGATCTGGCCCGGTTTTTCCGCGGCACGCCGTTTCCGGCCCGGTTTTTTCCGCGGCACGCCGTTTCGGAGGCCGGATCTGGCCCGGTTTTTCCGCGGCACGCCGTTTCGGAGGCCGGATCCGGCCCGGTTTTTCCGCGGCACGCCGTTTCCGGCCCGGTTTTTCGGTGGCACGCCGTTTCGGAGGCCGGATCCGGCCCGGTTTTTGCGCGGCACGCCGTTTCGGAGGCCGGATCCGGCCCGGTTTTTCCGCGGCACGCTGTTTCCGGCCCAGTTTTTCCGCGGCACGCCGTTTCGGAGGCCGGATCCGGCCCGGTTTTTCCGCGGCACGCCGTTTCGGAGGCCGGATCCGGCCCGGTTTTTCCGCGGCACGCCGTTTCCGGCCCGGTTTTTCCGCGGCACGCCGTTTCGGAGGCCGGATCTGGCCCGGTTTTTCCGCGGCACGCCGTTTCGGAGGCCGGATCCGGCCCGGTTTTTCCGCGGCACACCGTTTCCGGCCCGGTTTTTCCGCGGCACGCCGTTTCGGAGGCCGGATCTGGCCCGGTTTTTCCGCGGCACGCCGTTTCCGGCCCGGTTTTTCCGCGGCACGCCGTTTCGGAGGCCGGATCTGGCCCGGTTTTTTCCGCGGCACGCCGTTTCGGAGGCCGGATCCGGCCCGGTTTTTCCGCGGCACGCCGTTTCCGGCCCGGTTTTTTCGGTGGCACGCCGTTTCGGAGGCCGGATCCGGCCCGGTTTTTGCGCGGCACGCCGTTTCGGAGGCCGGATCCGGCCCGGTTTTTCCGCGGCACGCTGTTTCCGGCCCAGTTTTTCCGCGGCACGCCGTTTCGGAGGCCGGATCCGGCCCGGTTTTTCCGCGGCACGCCGTTTCCGGCCCGGTTTTTCCGCCGCACGCCGTTTCGGAGGCCGGATCCGGCCCGGTTTTTTCCGCGGCACGCCGTTTCGGAGGCCGGATCCAGCCCTGTTTTTCCGCGGCACGTCGTTTCCGGCCCGGTTTTTCCGCGGCACGCCATTTCGGAGGCCGGATCTGGCCCGGTTTTTCCGCGGCACGCCGTTTCGGAGGCCGGATCCGGCCCGGTTTTTCCGCGGCACGCCGTTTCGGAGGCCGGATCCGGCCCGGTTTTTCCGCGGCACGCCGTTTCCGGCCCGGTTTTTCCGCGGCACGCCGTTTCGGAGGCCGGATCTGGCCCGGTTTTTCCGCGGCAACGCCGTTTCGGAGGCCGGATCCGGCCCGGTTTTTCCGCGGCACGCCGTTTCCGGCCCGGTTTTTCCGCGGCACGCCGTTTCGGAGGCCGGATCCGGCCCGGTTTTTCCGCGGCACGCCGTTTCCGGCCCGGTTTTTCCGCGGCACGCCGTTTCGGAGGCCGGATCCGGCCTGGTTTTTCCGCGGCACGCCGTTTCGGAGGCCGGATCCGGCCCGGTTTTTCCGCGGCACGCCGTTTCCGGCCCGGTTTTTCCGCGGCACGCCGTTTCGGAGGCCGGATCCGGCCCGGTTCTTCCGCGACACACCGTTTCCGGCCCGGTTTTTCCGTGGCACGCCGTTTCGGAGGCCGGATCCGGCCCGGTTTTTCCGCAGCACGCCGTTTCGTAGGCCGGATCCGGCCCGGTTTTTCCGCGGCACGCCGTTTCCGGCCCGGTTTTTCCGCGGCACGCCGTTTCGGAGGCCGGATCGGCCCGGTTTTTCCGTGGCACGCCGTTTCCGGCCCGGTTTTTCCGCGGCACGCCGTTTCGGAGGCCGGATCCGGCCCGGTTTTTTCCGCGGCACGCCGTTTCGGAGGCCGGATCCGGCCCGGTTTTTCCGCGGCAAGCCGTTTCCAGCCCGGTTTTTCCGCCGCACGCCGTTTCCGGCCCGGTTTTTTCCGCGGCACGCCGTTTCGGAGGCCGGATCTGGCCCGGTTTTTCCTCGGCACGCCATTTTGGAGGCCGGATCCGGCCCGGTTTTTCCGCGGCACGCCATTTCCGGCCCGGTTTTTCCGCGGCACGCCGTTTCGGAGGCCAGATCCGGCCCGGTTTTTCCGCGGCACGCCGTTTCCGGCCCGGTTTTTCCACGGCACGCCGTTTCGGAGGCCAAATCCGGCCCGGTTTTTCCGCGGCACGCCGTTTCGGAGGCCGGATCCGGCCCGGTTTTTCCGCGGCACGCCGTTTCCGGCCCGGCTTTTCCGCGGCACGCCATTTCGGAGGCCGGATCCGGCCCGGTTTTTCCGCGGCACGCCGTTTCCGGCCCGGTTTTTCCGTGGCACGCCGTTTCGGAGGCCGGATCCGGCCCGGTTTTTCCGCAGCACGCCGTTTCGGAGGCCGGATCCGGCCCGGTTTTTCCGCCGCACGCCGTTTCCGGCCCGGTTTTTCCGCGGCACGCCATTTCAGAGGCCGGATCTGGCCCGGTTTTTCCGCGGCACGCCATTTCGGAGGCCGGATCCGGCCCGGTTTTTCCGCGGCACGCCGTTTCCGGCCCGGTTTTTCCGTGGCACGCCGTTTCGGAGGCCGGATCTGGCCCGGTTTTTCCGCGGCACGCCGTTTCCGGCCCGGTTTTTCCACGGCACGCCGTTTCGGAGGCCGGATCCGGCCCGGTTTTTCCGCAGCACGCCGTTTCCGGCCCAGTTTTTCCGCGGCACGCCGTTTCGGAGGCCGGATCCGGCCCGGTTTTTCCGCGGCACGTCGTTTCGGAGGCCGGATCCGGCCCGGTTTTTCCGCGGCACGCCGTTTCGGAGGCCGGATCCGGCCCGGTTTTTCCGCGGCACGCCGTTTCGGAGGCCGGATCCGGCCCGGTTTTTTCCGCGGCACGCCGTTTCCGGCCCGGTTTTTCCGCGGCACGCCATTCCGGAGGCCGGATCCGGCCCGGTTTTTCCGCGACACGCCGTTTCCGGCCCAGTTTTTCCGCGGCACGCCGTTTCGGAGGCCGGATCCGGCCCGGTTTTTCCGCGGCACGCCGTTTCCGGCCCGGTTTTTCCGCGGCACGCCATTCCGGAGGCCGGATCTGGCCCGGTTTTTCCGCGGCACGCCGTTTCGGAGGCCGGATCCGGCCCGGTTTTTCCGCGGCACGCCGTTTCGGAGGCCGGATCTGGCCCGGTTTTTCCGCGGCACGCCGTTTCGGAGGCGGATCCGGCCCGGTTTTTCCGCGGCACGCCGTTTCCGGCCCGGTTTTTCCGCGGCACGCCGTTTCGGAGGCCGGATCCGGCCCGGTTTTTCCGCGGCACGCCGTTTCCAGCCCGGTTTTTCCGCGGCACGCCGTTTCGGAGGCCGGATCCGGCCCGGTTTTTCCGCGGCAAGCCGTTTCCGGCCCGGTTTTTCCGCCGCACGCCGTTTCCGGCCCGGTTTTTCCGCGGCACGCCGTTTCGGAGGCCGGATCGGGCCCGGTTTTTCCGCGGCACGCCGTTTCCGGCCCGGTTTTTCCGCGGCACGCCGTTTCGGAGGCCGGATCTGGCCCGGTTTTTCCGCGGCACGCCGTTTCCGGCCCGGTTTTTCCGCGGCACGCCGTTTCGGAGGCCGGATCCGGCCCGGTTTTTCCGCGGCACGCCGTTTCCGGCCCGGTTTTTCCGGGGCACGCCGTTTCGGAGGCCGGATCCGGCCCGTTTTTTCCGCGGCACGCCGTTTCGGAGGCCGGATCCGGCCCGGTTTTTCCGCGGCACGCCGTTTCCGGCCCGGTTTTTCCGCGGCACGCCTTTTCGGAGGCCGAATCCGGCCCGGTTTTTTCCGCGGCACGCCGTTTCCGGCCCGGGTTTTTCCGCGGCACGCCGTTTCGGAGGCCGGATCCGGCCCGGTTTTTCCGCGGCACGCCGTTTCGGAGGCCGGATCCGGCCCGGTTTTTCCGCGGCACGCCATTTCCGGCCCGGTTTTTCCGCGGCACGCCGTTTCGGAGGCCAGATCCGGCCCGGTTTTTCCGCGGCACGCCGTTTCCGGCCCGGTTTTTCCACGGCACGCCGTTTCGGAGGCCAAATCCGGCCCGGTTTTTCCGCGGCACGCCGTTTCGGAGGCCGGATCCGGCCCGGTTTTTCCGCGGCACGCCGTTTCCGGCCCGGTTTTTTCCGCGGCACGCCATTTCGGAGGCCGGATCCGGCCCGGTTTTTCCGCGGCACGCCGTTTCCGGCCCGGTTTTTCCGTGGCACGCCGTTTCGGAGGCCGGATCCGGCCCGGTTTTTCCGCAGCACGCCGTTTCGGAGGCCGGATCCGGCCCGGTTTTTCCGCCGCACGCCGTTTCCGGCCCGGTTTTTCCGCGGCACGCCATTTCAGAGGCCGGATCTGGCCCGGTTTTTCCGCGGCACGCCATTTCGGAGGCCGGATCCGGCCCGGTTTTTCCGCGGCACGCCGTTTCCGGCCCGGTTTTTCCGTGGCACGCCGTTTCGGAGGCCGGATCTGGCCCGGTTTTTCCGCGGCACGCCGTTTCCGGCCCGGTTTTTCCACGGCACGCCGTTTCGGAGGCCGGATCCGGCCCGGTTTTTCCGCAGCACGCCGTTTCGGAGGCCGGATCCGGCCCGGTTTTTCCGCGGCACGCCGTTTCCGGCCCGGTTTTTCCGCGGCACGCCGTTTCGGAGGCCGGATCGGCCCGGTTTTTCCGTGGCACGCCGTTTCCGGCCCGGTTTTTCCGCGGCACGCTGTTTCGGAGGCCGGATCCGGCCCGGTTTTTCCGCGGCACGCCGTTTCGGAGGCCGGATCCGGCCCGGTTTTTCCGCGGCACGCCGTTTCCGGCCAGGTTTTTCCGCCGCACGCCGTTTCCGGCCCGGTTTTTCCGCAGCACGCCATTTCGGAGGCCGGATCTGGCCCGGTTTTTCCGCGGCACGCCATTTCGGATGCCGGATCCGGCCCGGTTTTTCCGCGGCACGCCGTTTCCGGCCCGGTTTTTCCGCGGCACGCCGTTTCGGACGCCGGATCTGGCCCGGTTTTTCCGCGGCATGCCGTTTCGGAGGCCGGATCCGGCCTGGTTTTTCCGCGGCACGCCGTTTCCGGCCCGGTTTTTTCGCGGCACGCCGTTTCGGAGGCCGGATCCGGCCCGTTTTTTCCACGGCACGCCGTTTCGGAGGCCGGATCCGGCCCGTTTTTTTCCGCGGCACGCCGTTTCCGGCCCGGTTTTTCCGCGGCACGCCGTTTCGGAGGCCGGATCCGGCCCGGTTTTTCCGCGGCACGCCGTTTCCGGCCCGGTTTTTCGGTGGCACGCCGTTTCGGAGGCCGGATCCGGCCCGGTTTTTCCGCCGCACGCCGTTTCGGAGGCCGGATCCGGCCCGGTTTTTCCACGGCACGCCGTTTCCGGCCCGGTTTTTCCGCGGCACGCCATTTAGGAGGCCGGATCCGGCCCGGTTTTTCCGCGGCACGCCGTTTCGGAGGCCGGATCCGGCCCGGTTTTTCCGCGGCACGCCGTTTCGGAGGCCGGATCCGGCCCGGTTTTTCCGCGGCACGCCGTTTCCGGCCCGGTTTTTCCGCGGCACGCCGTTTCGGAGGCCGGATCCGGCCCGGTTTTTCCGCGGCACGCCGTTTCCGGCCCGGTTTTTCCGCGGCACGCCGTTTCGGAGGCCGGATCTGGCCCGGTTTTTCCGCGGCATGCCGTTTCGGAGGCCGGATCCGGCCCGGTTTTTCCGCGGCACGCCGTTTCCGGCCCGGTTTTTCCGCGGCACGCCGTTTCGGAGGCCGGATCCGGCCCGGTTTTTCCGCGGCACGCCGTTTCGGAGGCCGGATCCGGCCCGGTTTTTCCGCGGCACGCCGTTTCCGGCCCGGTTTTTCCGCGGCACGCCGTTTCGGAGGCCGGATCTGGCCCGGTTTTTCCGCGGCACGCCGTTTCGGAGGCCGGATCCGGCCCGGTTTTTCCGCGGCACACCGTTTCCGGCCCGGTTTTTCCGCGGCACGCCGTTTCGGAGGCCGGATCTGGCCCGGTTTTTCCGCGGCACGCCGTTTCCGGCCCGGTTTTTCCGCGGCACGCCCGTTTCGGAGGCCGGATCTGGCCCGGTTTTTCCGCGGCACGCTGTTTCCGGCCCGGTTTTTCCGCGGCACGCCGTTTCGGAGGCCGGATCCGGCCCGGTTTTTCCGCGGCACGCCGTTTCCGGCCCGGTTTTTTCCGCGGCACGCCGTTTCGGAGGCCGGATCCGGCCCGGTTTTTCCGCGGCACGCCGTTTCGGAGGCCGGATCCAGCCCGGTTTTTCCGCGGCACGTCGTTTCCGGCCCGGTTTTTTCCGCGGCACGCCATTTCGGAGGCCGGATCTGGCCCGGTTTTTCCGCGGCACGCCGTTTCGGAGGCCGGATCCGGCCCGGTTTTTCCGCGGCACGCCGTTTCGGAGGCCGGATCCGGCCCGGTTTTTCCGCGGCACGCCGTTTCCGGCCCGGTTTTTCCGCGGCACGCCGTTTCGGAGGCCGGATCTGGCCCGGTTTTTCCGCGGCACGCCGTTTCGGAGGCCGGATCCGGCCCGGTTTTTCCGCGGCACGCCGTTTCCGGCCCGGTTTTTTCCGCGGCACGCCGTTTCGGAGGCCGGATCCGGCCCGGTTTTTTCCGCGGCACGCCGTTTCCGGCCCGGTTTTTCCGCGGCACGCCGTTTCGGAGGCCGGATCCGGCCTGGTTTTTCCGCGGCACGCCGTTTCGGAGGCCGGATCCGGCCCGGTTTTTCCGCGGCACGCCGTTTCCGGCCCGGTTTTTCCGCGGCACGCCGTTTCGGAGGCCGGATCCGGCCCGGTTTTTTCCGCGACACACCGTTTCCGGCCCGGTTTTTTCCGCGGCACGCCGTTTCGGAGGCCGGATCTGGCCCGGTTTTTCCGCGGCACGCCGTTTCGGAGGCCGGATCCGGCCCGGTTTTTCCGCGGCACACCGTTTCCGGCCCGGTTTTTTCCGCGGCACGCCGTTTCGGAGGCCGGATCTGGCCCGGTTTTTCCGCGGCACGCCGTTTCCGGCCCGGTTTTTCCGCGGCACGCCGTTTCGGAGGCCGGATCTGGCCCGGTTTTTCCGCGGCACGCCGTTTCGGAGGCCGGATCCGGCCCGGTTTTTCCGCGGCACGCCGTTTCCGGCCCGGTTTTTCGGTGGCACGCCGTTTCGGAGGCCGGATCCGGCCCGGTTTTTGCGCGGCACGCCGTTTCGGAGGCCGGATCCGGCCCGGTTTTTCCGCGGCACGCTGTTTCCGGCCCGGTTTTTCCGCGGCACGCCGTTTCGGAGGCCGGATCCGGCCCGGTTTTTCCGCGGCACGCCGTTTCCGGCCCGGTTTTTCCGCGGCACGCCGTTTCGGAGGCCGGATCCGGCCCGGTTTTTTCCGCGGCACGCCGTTTCGGAGGCCGGATCCAGCCCGGTTTTTCCGCGGCACGTCGTTTCCGGCCCGGTTTTTTCCGCGGCACGCCATTTCGGAGGCCGGATCTGGCCCGGTTTTTCCGCGGCACGCCGTTTCGGAGGCCGGATCCGGCCCGGTTTTTCCGCGGCACGCCGTTTCCGGCCCGGTTTTTTCCGCGGCACGCCGTTTCGGAGGCCGGATCTGGCCCGGTTTTTCCGCGGCACGCCGTTTCGGAGGCCGGATCCGGCCCGGTTTTTCCGCGGCACGCCGTTTCCGGCCCGGTTTTTCCGCGGCACGCCGTTTCGGAGGCCGGATCCGGCCCGGTTTTTCCGCGGCACGCCGTTTCCGGCCCGGTTTTTTCCGCGGCACGCCGTTTCGGAGGCCGGATCCGGCCTGGTTTTTCCGCGGCACGCCGTTTCGGAGGCCGGATCCGGCCCGGTTTTTCCGCGGCACGCCGTTTCCGGCCCGGTTTTTCCGCGGCACGCCGTTTCGGAGGCCGGATCCGGCCCGGTTTTTCCGCGACACACCGTTTCCGGCCCGGTTTTTCCGTGGCACGCCGTTTCGGAGGCCGGATCCGGCCCGGTTTTTCCGCAGCACGCCGTTTCGGAGGCCGGATCCGGCCCGGTTTTTCCGCGGCACGCCGTTTCCGGCCCGGTTTTTTCCGCGGCACGCCGTTTCGGAGGCCGGATCGGCCCGGTTTTTCCGTGGCACGCCGTTTCCGGCCCGGTTTTTCCGCGGCACGCCGTTTCGGGAGGCCGGATCCGGCCCGGTTTTTCCGCGGCACGCCGTTTCGGAGGCCGGATCCGGCCCGGTTTTTCCGCGGCAAGCCGTTTCCAGCCCGGTTTTTCCGCCGCACGCCGTTTCCGGCCCGGTTTTTTCCGCGGCACGCCATTTCGGAGGCCGGATCTGGCCCGGTTTTTCCGCGGCACGCCATTTTGGAGGCCGGATCCGGCCCGGTTTTTTCCGCGGCACGCCGTTTCCGGCCCGGTTTTTCCGCGGCACGCCGTTTCGGACGCCGGATCTGGCCCGGTTTTTCCGCGGCACGCCGTTTCCGGCCCGGTTTTTCCGCGGCACGCCGTTTCCGGCCCGGTTCTTTCCGTGGCACGCCGTTTCGGAGGCCGGATCTGGCCGGTTTTTTCCGCGGCACGCCGTTTCCGGCCCGGTTTTTCCGCGGCACGCCGTTTCGGAGGCCGGATCCGGCCCGTTTTTTTCCGCGGCACGCCGTTTCCGGCCCGGTTTTTTCCGCGGCACGCCATTCCGGAGGCCGGATCCGGCCCGGTTTTTCCGCGGCACGCCGTTTCCGGCCCGGTTTTTTCCGCGGCACGCCGTTTCGGAGGCCGGATCCGGCCCGGTTTTTCCGCGGCACGCCGTTTCCGGCCCGGTTTTTCCGCGGCACGCCGTTTCGGAGGCCGGATCCGGCCCGGTTTTTCCGCGGCACGCCGTTTCCGGCCCGGTTTTTCCGCGGCACGCCGTTTCGGAGGCCGGATCCGGCCCGGTTTTTCCGCGGCACGCCGTTTCCGGCCCGGTTTTTTCCGCGGCACGCCGTTTCGGAGGCCGGATCCGGCCCGGTTTTTTCCGCGGCACGCCGTTTCCGGCCCGGTTTTTTCCGCGGCACGCCGTTTCGGAGGCCGGATCCGGCCCGGTTTTTCCGCGGCACGCCGTTTCCGGCCCGGGTTTTTTCCGCGGCACGCCGTTTCGGAGGCCGGATCCGGCCCGGTTTTTCCGCGGCACGCCGTTTCCGGCCCGGTTTTTTCCGCGGCACGCCGTTTCGGAGGCCGGATCCGGCCCGGTTTTTCCGCGGCACGCCGTTTCCGGCCCGGTTTTTCCGCGGCACGCCGTTTCGGAGGCCGGATCCGGCCCGTTTTTTCCGCGGCACGCCGTTTCCGGCCCGGTTTTTCCGCGGCACGCCGTTTCGGAGGCCGGATCCGGCCCGGTTTTTCCGCGGCACGCCGTTTTCCGGCCCGGTTTTTTCCGCGGCACGCCGTTTCGGAGGCCGGATCCAGCCCGGTTTTTCCGCGGCACGCCGTTTCCGGCCCGGTTTTTCCGCGGCACGCCGTTTCGGAGGCCGGATCCGGCCCGGTTTTTCCGCGGCACGCCGTTTCCGGCCCGGTTTTTCGCGGCACGCCGTTTCGGAGGCCGGATCCGGCCCAGTTTTTCCGCGGCACGCCGTTTCCAGCCCGGTTTTTCCGCGGCACGCCGTTTTCGGAGGCCGGATCCGGCCCGTTTTTTCCGCGGCACGCCGTTTCCGGCCCGGTTTTTCCGCGGCACGCCATTTCGGAGGCCGGATCCGGCCCGTTTTTTTCCGCGGCACGCCGTTTCCGGCCCGGGTTTTTCCGCGGCACGCCATTTCGGAGGCCGGATCCGGCCCGGTTTTTTCCGCGGCACGCCGTTTCCGGCCCGGTTTTTTCCGCGGCACGCCGTTTCGGAGGCCGGATCTGGCCCGGTTTTTCCGCGGCACGCCGTTTCGGAGGCCGGATCCGGCCCGGTTTTTTCCGCGGCACGCCGTTTCCGGCCCGGTTTTTTCCGCGGCACGCCGTTTCGGAGGCCGGATCCGGCCCGGTTTTTCCGCGGCACGTCGTTTCGGAGGCCGGATCCGGCCCGGTTTTTCCGCGGCACGCCGTTTCGGAGGCCGGATCCGGCCTGGTTTTTCCGCGGCACGCCGTTTCGGAGGCCGGATCCGGCCCGGTTTTTCCGCGGCACGCCGTTTCCGGCCCGGTTTTTTCCGCGGCACGCCATTCCGGAGGCCGGATCCGGCCCGGTTTTTCCGCGACACGCCGTTTCCGGCCCAGTTTTTTCCGCGGCACGCCGTTTCGGAGGCCGGATCCGGCCCAGTTTTTCCGCGGCACGCCGTTTCGGAGGCCGGATCTGGCCCGGTTTTTCCGCGGCACGCCGTTTCGGAGGCCGGATCCGGCCCGGTTTTTCCGCGGCACGCCGTTTCCGGCCCGGTTTTTCCGCGGCACGCCGTTTCGGAGGCCGGATCCGGCCCGGTTTTTCCGCGGCACGCCGTTTCCAGCCCGGTTTTTTCCGCGGCACGCCGTTTCGGAGGCCGGATCCGGCCCGGTTTTTCCGCGGCACGCCGTTTCCGGCCCGGTTTTTTCCGCCGCACGCCGTTTCCGGCCCGGTTTTTCCGCGGCACGCCGTTTCGGAGGCCGGATCCGGCCCGGTTTTTTCCGCGGCACGCCGTTTCCGGCCCGGTTTTTCCGCGGCACGCCGTTTCGGAGGCCGGATCTGGCCCGGTTTTCCCGCGGCACGCCGTTTCCGGCCCGGTTTTTTCCGCGGCACGCCGTTTCGGAGGCGGATCCGGCCCGGTTTTCCGCGGCACGCCGTTTCCGGCCCGGTTTTTTCCGGGGCACGCCGTTTCGGAGGCCGGATCCGGCCCGTTTTTTTTCCGCGGCACGCCGTTTCGGAGGCCGGATCCGGCCCGGTTTTTTCCGCGGCACGCCGTTTCCGGCCCGGTTTTTCCGCGGCACGCCTTTTCGGAGGCCGGATCCGGCCCGGGTTTTTCCGCGGCACGCCGTTTCCGGCCCGGTTTTTTCCGCGGCACGCCGTTTCGGAGGCCGGATCCGGCCCGGTTTTTCCGCGGCACGCCGTTTCGGAGGCCGGATCCGGCCCGGTTTTTTCCGCGGCACGCCGTTTCCAGCCCGGTTTTTCCGCGGCACGCCGTTTCGGAGGCCGGATCCGGCCCGTTTTTTCCGCGGCAACGCCGTTTCCGGCCCGGTTTTTTCCGCGGCACGCCATTTCGGAGGCCGGATCCGGCCCGTTTTTTCCGCGGCACGCCGTTTCCGGCCCGGTTTTTCCGCGGCACGCCATTTCGGAGGCCGGATCCGGCCCGGTTTTTTCCGCGGCACGCCGTTTCCGGCCCGGTTTTTCCGCGGCACGCCGTTTCGGAGGCCGGATCCGGCCCGGTTTTTTCCGCGGCACGCCGTTTCGGAGGCCGGATCCGGCCCGGTTTTTCCGCGGCACGTCGTTTCGGAGGCCGGATCCGGCCCGGTTTTTCCGCGGCACGCCGTTTCGGAGGCCGGATCCGGCCCGGTTTTTCCGCGGCACGCCGTTTCCGGCCCGGTTTTTCCGCGGCACGCCATTCCAGAGGCCAGATCCGGCCCGGTTTTTCCGCGGCACGCCGTTTCCGGCCCGGTTTTTCCGCGGCACGCCATTCCGGAGGCCGGATCCGGCCCGGTTTTTCCGCGGCACGCCGTTTCCGGCCCGGTTTTTCCGCGGCACGCCGTTTCGGAGGCCGGATCTGGCCCGGTTTTTTCCGCGGCACGCCGTTTCGGAGGCCGGATCCGGCCCGGTTTTTTCCGCGGCACGCCGTTTCCGGCCCGGTTTTTTCCGCGGCACGCCGTTTCGGAGGCCGGATCCGGCCCGGTTTTTTCCGCGGCACGTCGTTTCGGAGAGGCCGGATCCGGCCCGGTTTTTCCGCGGCACGCCGTTTCGGAGGCCGGATCCGGCCTGGTTTTTCCGCGGCACGCCGTTTCGGAGGCCGGATCCGGCCCGGTTTTTCCGCGGCACGCCGTTTCCGGCCCGGTTTTTCCGCGGCACGCCATTCCGGAGGCCGGATCCGGCCCGGTTTTTCCGCGACACGCCGTTTCCGGCCCAGTTTTTCCGCGGCACGCCGTTTCGGAGGCCGGAATCCGGCCCGGTTTTTCCGCGGCACGCCGTTTCGGAGGCCGGATCTGGCCCGGTTTTTCCGCGGCACGCCGTTTCGGAGGCCGGATCCGGCCCGGTTTTTCCGCCGCACGCCGTTTCCGGCCCGGTTTTTCCGCGGCACGCCGTTTCGGAGGCCGGATCCGGCCCGGTTTTTCCGCGGCACGCCGTTTCCAGCCCGGTTTTTTCCGCGGCACGCCGTTTCGGAGGCCGGATCTGGCCCGGTTTTTCCGCGGCACGCCGTTTCCGGCCCGGTTTTTCCGCGGCACGCCGTTTCGGAGGCCGGATCCGGCCCGGTTTTTCCGCGGCACGCCGTTTCCGGCCCGGTTTTTTCCGGGGCACGCCGTTTCGGAGGCCGGATCCGGCCCGTTTTTTTCCGCGGCACGCCGTTTCGGAGGCCGGATCCGGCCCGGTTTTTCCGCGGCACGCCGTTTCCGGCCCGGTTTTTCCGCGGCACGCCTTTTCGGAGGCCGGATCCGGCCCGGTTTTTCCGCGGCACGCCGTTTCCGGCCCGGTTTTTTCCGCGGCACGCCGTTTCGGAGGCCGGATCCGGCCCGGTTTTTCCGCGGCACGCCGTTTCGGAGGCCGGATCCGGCCCGGTTTTTCCGCGGCACGCCATTTCCGGCCCGGTTTTTCCGCGGCACGCCGTTTCGGAGGCCGGATCCGGCCCGGTTTTTCCGCGGCACGCCGTTTCCGGCCCGGTTTTTTCCACGGCACGCCGTTTCGGAGGCCAAATCCGGCCCGGTTTTTTCCGCGGCACGCCGTTTCGGAGGCCGGATCCGGCCCGGTTTTTCCGCGGCACGCCGTTTCCGGCCCGGTTTTTCCGCGGCACGCCATTTCGGAGGCCGGATCCGGCCCGGTTTTTCCGCGGCACGCCGTTTCCGGCCCGGTTTTTTCCGCGGCACGCCGTTTCGGAGGCCGGATCCGGCCCGGTTTTTTCCGCAGCACGCCGTTTCGGAGGCCGGATCCGGCCCGGTTTTTCCGCGGCACGCCGTTTCCGGCCCGGTTTTTCCGCGGCACGCCATTTCAGAGGCCGGATCTGGCCCGGTTTTTCCGCGGCACGCCATTTCGGAGGCCGGATCCGGCCCGGTTTTTCCGCGGCACGCCGTTTCCGGCCCGGTTTTTCCGTGGCACGCCGTTTCGGAGGCCGGATCTGGCCCGGTTTTTCCGCGGCACGCCGTTTCCGGCCCGGTTTTTTCCACGGCACGCCGTTTCGGAGGCCGGATCCGGCCCGGTTTTTCCGCAGCACGCCGTTTCGGAGGCCGGATCCGGCCCGGTTGTTCCGCGGCACGCCGTTTCCGGCCCGGTTTTTCCGCGGCACGCCGTTTCGGAGGCCGGATCGGCCCGGTTTTTCCGTGGCACGCCGTTTCCGGCCCGGTTTTTCCGCGGCACGCCGTTTCGGAGGCCGGATCCGGCCCGGTTTTTCCGCGGCACGCCGTTTCCGGCCCGGTTTTTCCACAGCACGCCGGATCCGGCCCGGTTTTTCCGCGGAACGCCGTTTCCAGCCCGGTTTTTCCGCGGCACGCCGTTTCCGGCCCGGTTTTTCCGCGGCACGCCGTTTCGGAGGCCGGATCGGCCCGGTTTTTCCGTGGCACGCCGTTTCCGGCCCGGTTTTTTCGGTGGCACGCCGTTTCGGAGGCCGGATCCGGCCCGGTTTTTCCGCCGCACGCCGTTTCGGAGGCCGGATCCGGCCCGGTTTTTCCACGGCACGCCGTTTCCGGCCCGGTTTTTCCGCGGCACGCCATTTAGGAGGCCGGATCCGGCCCGGTTTTTCCGCGGCACGCCGTTTCGGAGGCCGGATCCGGCCCGGTTTTTCCGCGGCACGCCGTTTCGGAGGCCGGATCCGGCCCGGTTTTTCCGCGGCACGCCGTTTCCGGCCCGGTTTTTCCGCGGCACGCCGTTTCGGAGGCCGGATCCGGCCCGGTTTTTCCGCGGCACGCCGTTTCCGGCCCGGTTTTTCCGCGGCACGCCGTTTCGGAGGCCGGATCTGGCCCGGTTTTTCCGCGGCATGCCGTTTCGGAGGCCGGATCCGGCCCGGTTTTTCCGCGGCACGCCGTTTCCGGCCCGGTTTTTCCGCGGCACGCCGTTTCGGAGGCCGGATCCGGCCCGGTTTTTTCCGCGGCACGCCGTTTCGGAGGCCGGATCCGGCCCGGTTTTTCCGCGGCACGCCGTTTCCGGCCCGGTTTTTTCCGCGGCACGCCGTTTCGGAGGCCGGATCTGGCCCGGTTTTTCCGCGGCACGCCGTTTCGGAGGCCGGATCCGGCCCGGTTTTTCCGCGGCACACCGTTTCCGGCCCGGTTTTTCCGCGGCACGCCGTTTCGGAGGCCGGATCTGGCCCGGTTTTTCCGCGGCACGCCGTTTCCGGCCCGGTTTTTTCCGCGGCACGCCGTTTCGGAGGCCGGATCTGGCCCGGTTTTTCCGCGGCACGCCGTTTCGGAGGCCGGATCCGGCCCGGTTTTTCCGCGGCACGCCGTTTCCGGCCCGGTTTTTCGGTGGCACGCCGTTTCGGAGGCCGGATCCGGCCCGGTTTTTGCGCGGCACGCCGTTTCGGAGGCCGGATCCGGCCCGGTTTTTTCCGCGGCACGCCGTTTCCGGCCCGGTTTTTCCACGGCACGCCGTTTCGGAGGCCAAATCCGGCCCGGTTTTTCCGCGGCACGCCGTTTCGGAGGCCGGATCCGGCCCGGTTTTTCCGCGGCACGCCGTTTCCGGCCCGGCTTTTCCGCGGCACGCCATTTCGGAGGCCGGATCCGGCCCGGTTTTTCCGCGGCACGCCGTTTCCGGCCCGGTTTTTCCGTGGCACGCCGTTTCGGAGGCCGGATCCGGCCCGGTTTTTCCGCAGCACGCCGTTTCGGAGGCCGGATCCGGCCCGGTTTTTCCGCCGCACGCCGTTTCCGGCCCGGTTTTTCCGCGGCACGCCATTTCAGAGGCCGGATCTGGCCCGGTTTTTCCGCGGCACGCCATTTCGGAGGCCGGATCCGGCCCGGTTTTTCCGCGGCACGCCGTTTCCGGCCCGGTTTTTCCGTGGCACGCCGTTTCGGAGGCCGGATCTGGCCCGGTTTTTCCGCGGCACGCCGTTTCCGGCCCGGTTTTTCCACGGCACGCCGTTTCGGAGGCCGGATCCGGCCCGGTTTTTCCGCAGCACGCCGTTTCCGGCCCAGTTTTTCCGCGGCACGCCGTTTCGGAGGCCGGATCCGGCCCGGTTTTTCCGCGGCACGTCGTTTCGGAGGCCGGATCCGGCCCGGTTTTTCCGCGGCACGCCGTTTCGGAGGCCGGATCCGGCCCGGTTTTTCCGCGGCACGCCGTTTCGGAGGCCGGATCCGGCCCGGTTTTTCCGCGGCACGCCGTTTCCGGCCCGGTTTTTCCGCGGCACGCCATTCCGGAGGCCGGATCCGGCCCGGTTTTTCCGCGACACGCCGTTTCCGGCCCAGTTTTTCCGCGGCACGCCGTTTCGGAGGCCGGATCCGGCCCGGTTTTTCCGCGGCACGCCGTTTCCGGCCCGGTTTTTCCGCGGCACGCCATTCCGGAGGCCGGATCTGGCCCGGTTTTTCCGCGGCACGCCGTTTCGGAGGCCGGATCCGGCCCGGTTTTTCCGCGGCACGCCGTTTCGGAGGCCGGATCTGGCCCGGTTTTTCCGCGGCACGCCGTTTCGGAGGCCGGATCCGGCCCGGTTTTTCCGCGGCACGCCGTTTCCGGCCCGGTTTTTCCGCGGCACGCCGTTTCGGAGGCCGGATCCGGCCCGGTTTTTCCGCGGCACGCCGTTTCCGGCCCGGTTTTTCCGCGGCACGCCGTTTCGGAGGCCGGATCCGGCCCGGTTTTTCCGCGGCAAGCCGTTTCCGGCCCGGTTTTTCCGCCGCACGCCGTTTCCGGCCCGGTTTTTCCGCGGCACGCCGTTTCGGAGGCCGGATCCGGCCCGGTTTTTCCGCGGCACGCCGTTTCCGGCCCGGTTTTTCCGCGGCACGCCGTTTCGGAGGCCGGATCTGGCCCGGTTTTTCCGCGGCACGCCGTTTCCGGCCCGGTTTTTCCGCGGCACGCCGTTTCGGAGGCCGGATCCGGCCCGGTTTTTCCGCGGCACGCCGTTTCCGGCCCGGTTTTTCCGCGGCACGCCGTTTCGGAGGCCGGATCCGGCCCGGTTTTTCCGCGGCACGCCGTTTCCGGCCCGGTTTTTCCGGGGCACGCCGTTTCGGAGGCCGGATCCGGCCCGGTTTTTCCGCGGCACGCCGTTTCCGGCCCGGTTTTTCCGCGGCACGCCTTTTCGGAGGCCGGATCCGGCCCGGTTTTTCCGCGGCACGCCGTTTCCGGCCCGGTTTTTCCGCGGCACGCCGTTTCGGAGGCCGGATCCGGCCCGGTTTTTCCGCGGCACGTCGTTTCGGAGGCCGGATCCGGCCCGGTTTTTCCGCGGCACGCCGTTTCGGAGGCCGGATCCGGCCTGGTTTTTCCGCGGCACGCCGTTTCGGAGGCCGGATCCGGCCCGGTTTTTCCGCGGCACGCCGTTTCCGGCCCGGTTTTTCCGCAGCACGCCATTCCGGAGGCCGGATC
Organism: Phalacrocorax aristotelis; assembly: GCF_949628215.1. Lineage (NCBI taxonomy): Eukaryota > Metazoa > Chordata > Aves > Suliformes > Phalacrocoracidae > Phalacrocorax > Phalacrocorax aristotelis. The sequence continues at coordinate 4,530 of NW_027441129.1, read as the reverse complement.
CGGCCCGGTTTTTCCGCGACACGCCGTTTCCGGCCCAGTTTTTCCGCGGCACGCCGTTTCGGAGGCCGGATCCGGCCCGGTTTTTTCCGCGGCACGCCGTTTCGGAGGCCGGATCTGGCCCGGTTTTTCCGCGGCACGCCGTTTCGGAGGCCGGATCCGGCCCGGTTTTTCCGCGGCACGCCGTTTCCGGCCCGGTTTTTCCGCGGCACGCCGTTTCGGAGGCCGGATCCGGCCCGGTTTTTCCGCGGCACGCCGTTTCCAGCCCGGTTTTTCCGCGGCACGCCGTTTCGGAGGCCGGATCCGGCCCGGTTTTTCCGCGGCACGCCGTTTCCGGCCCGGTTTTTCCGCCGCACGCCGTTTCCGGCCCGGTTTTTCCGCGGCACGCCGTTTCGGAGGCCGGATCCGGCCCGGTTTTTCCGCGGCACGCCGTTTCCGGCCCGGTTTTTTCCGCGGCACGCCGTTTCGGAGGCCGGATCTGGCCCGGTTTTCCCGCGGCACGCCGTTTCCGGCCCGGTTTTTCCGCGGCACGCCGTTTCGGAGGCCGGATCCGGCCCGGTTTTTCCGCGGCACGCCGTTTCCGGCCCGGTTTTTCCGGGGCACGCCGTTTCGGAGGCCGGATCCGGCCCGTTTTTTTCCGCGGCACGCCGTTTCGGAGGCCGGATCCGGCCCGGTTTTTTCCGCGGCACGCCGTTTCCGGCCCGGGTTTTTCCGCGGCACGCCTTTTCGGAGGCCGGATCCGGCCCGGTTTTTCCGCGGCACGCCGTTTCCGGCCCGGTTTTTCCGCGGCACGCCGTTTCGGAGGCCGGATCCGGCCCGGTTTTTTCCGCGGCACGCCGTTTCGGAGGCCGGATCCGGCCCGGTTTTTCCGCGGCACGCCGTTTCCAGCCCGGTTTTTCCGCGGCACGCCGTTTCGGAGGCCGGATCCGGCCCGTTTTTTTCCGCGGCACGCCGTTTCCGGCCCGGTTTTTCCGCGGCACGCCATTTCGGAGGCCGGATCCGGCCCGTTTTTTTCCGCGGCACGCCGTTTCCGGCCCGGTTTTTCCGCGGCACGCCATTTCGGAGGCCGGATCCGGCCCGGTTTTTCCGCGGCACGCCGTTTCCGGCCCGGTTTTTCCGCGGCACGCCGTTTCGGAGGCCGGATCCGGCCCGGTTTTTTCCGCGGCACGCCGTTTCGGAGGCCGGATCCGGCCCGGTTTTTCCGCGGCACGTCGTTTCGGAGGCCGGATCCGGCCCGGTTTTTCCGCGGCACGCCGTTTCGGAGGCCGGATCCGGCCCGTTTTTTCCGCGGCACGCCGTTTCCGGCCCGGTTTTTTCCGCGGCACGCCATTCCAGAGGCCGGATCCGGCCCGGTTTTTCCGCGGCACGCCGTTTCCGGCCCGGTTTTTCCGCGGCACGCCATTCCGGAGGCCGGATCCGGCCCGGTTTTTCCGCGGCACGCCGTTTCCGGCCCGGTTTTTTCCGCGGCACGCCGTTTCGGAGGCCGGATCTGGCCCGGTTTTTCCGCGGCACGCCGTTTCGGAGGCCGGATCCGGCCCGGTTTTTCCGCGGCACGCCGTTTCCGGCCCGGTTTTTCCGCGGCACGCCGTTTCGGAGGCCGGATCCGGCCCGGTTTTTCCGCGGCACGTCGTTTCGGAGGCCGGATCCGGCCCGGTTTTTCCGCGGCACGCCGTTTCGGAGGCCGGATCCGGCCTGGTTTTTCCGCGGCACGCCGTTTCGGAGGCCGGATCCGGCCCGGTTTTTCCGCGGCACGCCGTTTCCGGCCCGGTTTTTCCGCGGCACGCCATTCCGGAGGCCGGATCCGGCCCGGTTTTTCCGCGACACGCCGTTTCCGGCCCAGTTTTTTCCGCGGCACGCCGTTTCGGAGGCCGGATCCGGCCCGGTTTTTCCGCGGCACGCCGTTTCGGAGGCCGGATCTGGCCCGGTTTTTCCGCGGCACGCCGTTTCGGAGGCCGGATCCGGCCCGGTTTTTCCGCGGCACGCCGTTTCCGGCCCGGTTTTTTCCGCGGCACGCCGTTTCGGAGGCCGGATCCGGCCCGGTTTTTCCGCGGCACGCCGTTTCCGGCCCGGTTTTTTCCGCGGCCACGCCGTTTCGGAGGCCGGATCTGGCCCGGTTTTTCCGCGGCACGCCGTTTCCGGCCCGGTTTTTCCGCGGCACGCCGTTTCGGAGGCCGGATCCGGCCCGGTTTTTCCGCGGCACGCCGTTTCCGGCCCGGTTTTTTCCGGGGCACGCCGTTTCGGAGGCCGGATCCGGCCCGTTTTTTCCGCGGCACGCCGTTTCGGAGGCCGGATCCGGCCCGGTTTTTCCGCGGCACGCCGTTTCCGGCCCGGTTTTTCCGCGGCACGCCTTTTCGGAGGCCGGATCCGGCCCGGTTTTTCCGCGGCACGCCGTTTCCGGCCCGGTTTTTTTCCGCGGCACGCCGTTTCGAGGCCGGATCCGGCCCGGTTTTTCCGCGGCACGCCGTTTCGGAGGCCGGATCCGGCCCGGTTTTTTCCGCGGCACGCCATTTCCGGCCCGGTTTTTCCGCGGCACGCCGTTTCGGAGGCCGGATCCCGGCCCGGTTTTTCCGCGGCACGCCGTTTCCGGCCCGGTTTTTTCCACGGCACGCCGTTTCGGAGGCCAAATCCGGCCCGGTTTTTTCCGCGGCACGCCGTTTCGGAGGCCGGATCCGGCCCGGTTTTTCCGCGGCACGCCGTTTCCGGCCCGGTTTTTTCCGCGGCACGCCATTTCGGAGGCCGGATCCGGCCCGGTTTTTCCGCGGCACGCCGTTTCCGGCCCGGTTTTTCCGCGGCACGCCGTTTCGGAGGCCGGATCCGGCCCGGTTTTTCCGCAGCACGCCGTTTCGGAGGCCGGATCCGGCCCGGTTTTTCCGCGGCACGCCGTTTCCGGCCCGGTTTTTCCGTGGCACGCCGTTTCGGAGGCCGGATCTGGCCCGGTTTTTCCGCGGCACGCCGTTTCCGGCCCGGTTTTTCCACGGCACGCCGTTTCGGAGGCCGGATCCGGCCCGTTTTTTCCGCAGCACGCCGTTTCGGAGGCCGGATCCGGCCCGGTTTTTCCGCGGCACGCCGTTTCCGGCCCGGTTTTTCCGCGGCACGCCGTTTCGGAGGCCGGATCGGCCCGGTTTTTCCGTGGCACGCCGTTTCCGGCCCGGTTTTTCCGCGGCACGCCGTTTCGGAGGCCGGATCCGGCCCGGTTTTTCCGCGGCAAGCCGTTTCCGGCCCGGTTTTTTCCGCCGCACGCCGTTTCCGGCCCGGTTTTTCCGCGGCACGCCGTTTCGGAGGCCGGATCCGGCCCGGTTTTTCCGCGGCACGCCGTTTCCGGCCCGGTTTTTCCGCGGCACGCCGTTTCGGAGGCCGGATCTGGCCCGGTTTTTTCCGCGGCACGCCGTTTCCGGCCCGGTTTTTCCGCGGCACGCCGTTTCGGAGGCCGGATCCGGCCCGGTTTTTCCGCGGCACGCCGTTTCCGGCCCGGTTTTTCCGGGGCACGCCGTTTCGGAGGCCGGATCCGGCCCGTTTTTTTTCCGCGGCACGCCGTTTCGGAGGCCGGATCCGGCCCGGTTTTTCCGCGGCACGCCGTTTCCCCGGCCCGGTTTTTCCGCGGCAACGCCTTTTCGGAGGCCGGATCCGGCCGGTTTTTCCGCGGCACGCCGTTTCCGGCCCGGTTTTTCCGCGGCACGCCGTTTCGGAGGCCGGATCCGGCCCGGTTTTTCCGCGGCACGCCGTTTCGGAGGCCGGATCCGGCCCGGTTTTTCCGCGGCACGCCATTTCCGGCCCGGTTTTTCCGCGGCACGCCGTTTCGGAGGCCGGATCCGGCCCGGTTTTTCCGCGGCACGCCGTTTCCGGCCCGGTTTTTCCACGGCACGCCGTTTCGGAGGCCAAATCCGGCCCGGTTTTTCCGCGGCACGCCGTTTCGGAGGCCGGATCCGGCCCGGTTTTTCCGCGGCACGCCGTTTCCGGCCCGGTTTTTTCCGCGGCACGCCATTTCGGAGGCCGGATCCGGCCCGGTTTTTCCGCGGCACGCCGTTTCCGGCCCGGTTTTTTCCGCGGCACGCCGTTTCGGAGGCCGGATCCGGCCCGGTTTTTCCGCAGCACGCCGTTTCGGAGGCCGGATCGGCCCGGTTTTTCCGCGGCACGCCGTTTCCGGCCCGGTTTTTCCGCGGCACGCCATTTCAGAGGCCGGATCTGGCCCGGTTTTTCCGCGGCACGCCATTTCGGAGGCCGGATCCGGCCCGGTTTTTCCGCGGCACGCCGTTTCCGGCCCGGTTTTTTCCGTGGCACGCCGTTTCGGAGGCCGGATCTGGCCCGGTTTTTCCGCGGCACGCCGTTTCCGGCCCGGTTTTTCCACGGCACGCCGTTTCGGAGGCCGGATCCGGCCCGGTTTTTCCGCAGCACGCCGTTTCGGAGGCCGGATCCGGCCCGGTTTTTCCGCGGCACGCCGTTTCCGGCCCGGTTTTTCCGCGGCACGCCGTTTCGGAGGCCGGATCGGCCCGGTTTTTCCGTGGCACGCCGTTTCCGGCCCGGTTTTTCCGCGGC
>NW_027441128.1:0-31415 GCF_949628215.1 Phalacrocorax aristotelis | reverse complement strand
AACCGGGGCCGGATCCGGCCTCCGAAACGGCGTGCCGCGGAAAAACCGGGCCGGAAACGGCCTCCGAAACGGCGTGCCGCGGAAAAACCGGGCCGGATCCGGCCTCCGAAATGGCGTGCCGCGGAAAAACCGGGCCGGAAACGTCGTGCCCCGGGAAAAACCCGGGCCGGATGCGGCCTCCGAAACGGCGTGCCGCGGAAAAACCGGGCCCGGAAACGGCGTGCGCGGAAAAACCGGGGCCGGATGTGGCCTCCGAAACGGCGTGCCGCGGAAAAACCGGGCCGGAAGAGAACGGCGTGCCGCGGAAAAAACCGGGCCGGATCCGGCCTCCGAAACGGCGTGCCGCGGAAAAACCGGGCCGGAAACGGCGTAGCGGCGGAAAAAACCGGGCCGGATCCGGCCTCCGAACGGTGTGCCGCGGAAAAACCGGGCCGGATCCGGCCTCCGAAACGGCGTGCCGCGGAAAAACCGGGCCGGATCCGGCCTCCGAAACGGCGTGCCGCGGAAAAAACCGGGCCGGATCCGGCCTCCGAAACGGCGTGCCGCGGAAAAAACCGGGCCGGATCCGGCCTCCGAAACGGCGTGCCGCGGAAAAACCGGGCCAGATCCGGCCTCCGAAACGGCGTGCGGCGGAAAAACCGGGCCGGATCCGGCCTCCGAAACGGCGTGGCCGCGGAAAAACCGGGCCGGATCCGGCCTCCGAAACGGCGTGCCGCGGAAAAACCGGGCCAGATCCGGCCTCCGAAACGGCGTGCGGCGGAAAAACCGGGCCCGCATCCGGCCTCCGAAACGGCGTGCCGCGGAAAAACCGGGCCGGATCCGGCCTCCGAAACGGCGTGCCGCGGAAAAACCGGGCCGGATCCGGCCTCCGAAACGGCGTGCCGCGGAAAAAACCGGGCCGGATCCGGCCTCCGAAACGGCGTGCCGCGGAAAAACCGGGCCGGAAACGGCGTGCCGCGGAAAAACCGGGCCGGATCCGGCCTCCGAAACGGCGTGCCGCGGAAAAACCGGGCCGGATCCGGCCTCCGAAACAGCGTGCCGCGGAAAAACCGGGCCGGAAACGGCGTGCCGCGGAAAAACCGGGCCGGATCCGGCCCTCCGAAACGGCGTGCCGCGGAAAAAACCGGGCCGGAAACGGCCTCCGAAACGGCGTGCCGCGGAAAAACCGGCCGATCCGGCCTCCGAAACGGCGTGCCGCGGAAAAACCGGACCGGATCCGGCCTCTGAAACGGCGTGCCGCGGAAAAACCGGGCCGGATCCGGCCTCCAAAACGGCGTGCCGCGGAAAAACCGGGCCGGATCCGGCCTCCGAAACGGCGTGCCGCGGAAAAACCGGGCCGGATCCGGCCTCCGAAACGGCGTGCCGCGGAAAAACCGGGCCGGAAACGGCCTCCGAAACGGCGTGCCGCGGAAAAAACCGGGCCGGAAACGGCGTGCCGCGGAAAAAACCGGGCCGGATCCGGCCTCCGAAACGGCGTGCCGCGGAAAAACCGGCCGGAAACGGCCTCCGAAACGGCGTGCCGCGGAAAAACCGGGCCGGATCCGGCCTCCGAAACGGCGTGCCGCGGAAAAACCGGGCCGGATCCGGCCTCTGAAACGGCGTGCCGCGGAAAAACCGGGCCGGATCCGGCCTCCGAAACGGCGTGCGCGGAAAAACCGGGCCGGAAACGGCGTGCCGCGGAAAAACCGGGCCGGATCCGGCCTCCGAAACGGCGTGCCGCGGAAAAACCGGGCCGGAAACGGCCTCCGAAACGGCGGTGCCGCGGAAAAAACCGGGCCGGAAACGGCGTGCCGTGGGAAAAACCGGGCCGGATCCGGCCTCCGAAACGGCGTGCCCGCGGAAAAACCGGGCCGGAGGAAACGGCGTGCCGCGGAAAAACCGGGCCGGATCCGGCCTCCGAAACGGCGTGCCGCGGAAAAACCGGGGCCGGAACGGCCTCCGAAACGGCGTGCCGCGGAAAAACCGGGCCGGATCCGGCCTCCGAAATGGCGTGCCGCGGAAAAACCGGGCCGGAAACGGCGTGCCGCGGAAAAAACCGGGCCGGATGCGGCCTCCGAAACGGCGTGCCGCGGAAAACCGGGCCGGAAACGGCGGTGCCGCGGAAAAACCGGACCGGATCCGGCCTCTGAAACGGCGTGCCGCGGAAAAACCGGGCCGGATCCGGCCTCCGAAACGGCGTGCCGCGGAAAAACCGGGCCGGATCCGGCCTCCGAACGGCGTGCCGCGGAAAAACCGGGCCGGATCCGGCCTCCGAAACGGCGTGCCGCGGAAAAACCGGGCCGGAAACGGCCTCCGAAACGGCGTGCCGCGGAAAAACCGGGCCGGAAACGGCGTGCCGCGGAAAAACCGGGCCGGATCCGGCCTCCGAAACGGCGTGCCGCGGAAAAACCGGGCCGGAAACGGCGTGCCGCGGAAAAACCGGGCCGGATCCGGCCTCCGAAACGGTCGTGCCGCGGAAAAAAAACCGGGCCGGAAACGGCGTGCCGCGGAAAAACCGGGCCGGATCCGGCCTCCGAAACGGCGGTGCCGCAGAAAAACTGGGCCGGATCCGGCCTCCGAAACGGCGTGCCGCGGAAAAACGGGCCGGAAACGGCGTGCCGCGGAAAAACCGGGCCGGATCCGGCCTCCGAAACGGCGTGCCGCGGAAAAACCGGGCCGGATCCGGCCTCCGAAACAGCGTGGCCGCGGAAAAAACCGGGCCGGAAACGGCCGTGCCGCGGAAAAACCGGGCCGGATCCGGCCTCCGAAACGGCGTGCCGCGGAAAAACCCGGGCCGGATCCGGCCTCCGAAACGGCGTGCCGCGGAAAAACCGGGCCGGATCGGCCTCCGAAATGGCGTGCCGCGGAAAAACCGGGCCGGAAACGGCGTGCCGCGGAAAAAACCGGGCCGGATCCGGCCTCCGAAACGGCGTGCCGCGGAAAACCGGGCCAGATCCGGCCTCCGAAACGGCGTGCCGCGGAAAAACCGGGCCGGATCCGGCCTCCGAAACGGCGTGCCGCGGAAAAAACCGGGCCGGATCCGGCCTCCAAAACGGCGTGCCGCGGAAAAACCGGGCCGGATCCGGCCTCCGAAACGGCGTGCCGCGGAAAAACCGGGCCGGAAACGGCGTGCCGCGGAAAAACCGGGCCGGATCCGGCCTCCGAAACGGCGTGCCGCGGAAAAACCGGGCCGGATCCGGCCTCCGAAACAGCGTGCCGCGGAAAAAACCGGGCCGGAAACGGCGTGCCGCGGAAAAACCGGGCCGGATCCGGCCTCCAAAACGGCGTGCCGCGGAAAAAACCGGGCCGTAAACGGCGTGCCGCGGAAAAACCGGGCCGGATCCGGCCTCCGAAACGGCGTGCCGCGGAAAAACCGGGCCGGATCCGGCCTCCGAAACGGCGTGCCGCGGAAAAACCGGGCCGGAAACGGCCTCCGAAACGGCGTGCCGCGGAAAAAACCGGCCGGATCGGCCTCCGAAACGGCGTGCCGCGGAAAAACCGGGCCGGATCCGGCCTCTGAAACGGCGTGCCGCGGAAAAAACCGGGCCGGATCCGGCCTCCGAAACGGCGTGCCGCGGAAAAAACCGGGCCGGAAACGGCGTGCCGCGGAAAAAACCGGGCCGGATCCGGCCTCCGAAACGGCGTGCCGCGGAAAAACCGGGCCGGAAACGGCCTCCGAAACGGCGTGCCGCGGAAAAAACCGGGCCGGAAACGGCGTGCCGTGGAAAAACCGGGCCGGATCCGGCCTCCGAAACGGCGTGCCGCGGAAAAACCGGGCCGGAAACGGCGTGCCGCGGAAAAACCGGGCCGGATCCGGCCTCCGAAACGGCGTGCCGCGGAAAAAACCGGGCCGGAAACGGCCTCCGAAACGGCGTGCCGCGGAAAAACCGGGGCCGGATCCGGCCTCCGAAATGGCGTGCCGCGGAAAAACCGGGCCGGAAACGGCGTGCCGCGGAAAAAACCGGGCCGGATTGCGGCCTCCGAAACGGCGTGCCGCGGAAAAACCGGGCCGGAAACGGCGTGCCGCGGAAAAACCGGGCCGGATGTGGCCTCCGAAACGGCGTGCCGCGGAAAAACACCGGGCCGGAAACGGCGTGCCGCGGAAAAACCGGGCCGGATCCGGCCTCCGAAACGGCGTGCCGCGGAAAAACCGGGCCGGAAACGGCGTGCGGCGGAAAAACCGGGCCCGGATCCGGCCTCCGAAACGGCGTGCCGCGGAAAAACCGGGCTGGATCCGGCCTCCGAAACGGCGTGCCGCGGAAAAACCGGGCCGGATCCGGCCTCCGAAACGGCGTGCCGCGGAAAAACCGGGCCGGATCCGGCCTCCGAAACGGCGTGCCGCGGAAAAACCGGGCCGGATCCGGCCTCCGAAACGGCGTGCCGCGGAAAAACCGGGCCAGATCCGGCCTCCGAAACGGCGTGCGGCGGAAAAACCGGGCCGGATCCGGCCTCCGAAACGGCGTGCCGCGGAAAAAACCGGGCCGGATCCGGCCTCCGAAACCGGCGTGCCGCGGAAAAACCGGGCCAGATCCGGCCTCCGAAACGGCGTGCGGCGGAAAAACCGGGCCGCATCCGGCCTCCGAAACGGCGTGCCGCGGAAAAACCGGGCCGGATCCGGCCTCCGAAACGGCGTGCCGCGGAAAAAACCGGGCCGGATCCGGCCTCCGAAACGGCGTGCCGCGGAAAAAACCGGGCCGGATCCGGCCTCCGAAACGGCGTGCCGCGGAAAAACCGGGCCGGAAACGGCGTGCCGCGGAAAAACCGGGCCGGATCCGGCCTCCGAAACGGCGGTGCCGCGGAAAAACCGGGCCGGATCCGGCCTCCGAAACAGCGTGCCGCGGAAAAAACCGGGCCGGAAACGGCGTGCGCGGATAAACCAGGACGGATCCGGCCTCCAAAACGGCGTGCCGCGGAAAAACCGGGCCGGAAACGGCGTGCCGCGGAAAAACCGGGGCCAGATCCGGCCTCCGAACGGCGTGCCGCGGAAAAAACCGGGCCGGATCCGGCCTCCGAAACGGCGTGCCGCGGAAAAACCGGGCCGGAAACGGCCCTCCGAAACGGCGTGCCGCGGAAAAACCGGGCCGGATCCGGCCTCCGAAACGGCGTGCCGCGGAAAAACCGGACCGGATCCGGCCTCTGAAACGGCGTGCCGCGGAAAAACCGGGCCGGATCCGGCCTCCGAAACGGCGTGCCGCGGAAAAACCGGGCCGGATCCGGCCTCCGAAACGGCGTGCCGCGGGATAAACCGGGCCGGAAACGGCCTCCGAAACGGCGTGCCGCGGAAAAACCGGGCCGGATCCGGCCTCCGAAACGGTCGTGCCGCGGAAAAACCGGGCCGGAAACGGCGTGCCGCGGAAAAAACCGGGCCGGATCCGGCCTCCGAAACGGCGTGCCGCGGAAAAACCGGGCCGGAAACGGCGTGCCGCGGAAAAACCGGGCCGGATCCGGCCTCCGAAACGGCGTGCCGCGGAAAAACCGGGCCGGAAACGGCGTGCCGCGGAAAAACCGGGCCGGATCCGGCCTCCGAAACGGCGTGCCGCAGAAAAACTGGGCCGGATCCGGCCTCCGAAACGGCGTGCCGCGGAAAAACCGGGCCGGAAACGGCGTGCCGCGGAAAAACCGGGCCGGATCCGGCCTCCGAAACGGTCGTGCCGCGGAAAAACCGGGGCCGGATCCGGCCTCCGAAACAGCGTGCCGCGGAAAAACCGGGCCGGAAACGGCGTGCCGCGGAAAAACCGGGCCGGATCCGGCCTCCGAAACGGCGTGCCGCGGAAAAACCGGGCCGGATCCGGCCTCCGAAACGGCGTGCCGCGGAAAAACCGGGCCGGATCCGGCCTCCGAAATGGCGTGCCGCGGAAAAAACGGGCCGGAAACGGCGTGCCGCGGAAAAAACCGGGCCGGATCCGGCCTCCGAAACGGCGTGCCGCGGAAAAACCGGGCCAGATCCGGCCTCCGAAACGGCGTGCCGCGGAAAAACCGGGCCGGATCCGGCCTCCGAAACGGCGTGCCGCGGAAAAACCGGGCCGGATCCGGCCTCCAAAACGGCGTGCCGCGGAAAAACCGGGCCGGATCCGGCCTCCGAAACGGCGTGCCGCGGAAAAACCGGGCCGGAAACGGCGTGCCGCGGAAAAACCGGGCCGGATCCGGCCTCCGAAACGGCGTGCCGCGGAAAAACCGGGCCGGATCCGGCCTCCGAAACAGCGTGCCGCGGAAAAAAACCGGGCCGGAAACGGCGTGCCGCGGAAAAAACCGGGCCGGATCCGGCCTCCAAAACGGCGTGCCGCGGAAAAACCGGGCCGTAAAACGGCGTGCCGCGGAAAAACCGGGCCGGATCCGGCCTCCGAAACGGCGTGCCGCGGAAAAACCGGGCCGGAAACGGCCTCCGAAACGGCGTGCCGCGGGAAAAACCGGGCCGGATCCGGCCTCCGAAACGGCGTGCCGCGGAAAAACCGGGCCGGATCCGGCTCTGAAAACGGCGTGCCGCGGAAAAACCGGGCCGGATCCGGCCTCCGAAACGGCGTGCCGCGGAAAAACCGGGCCGGAAACGGCGTGCCGCGGAAAAACCGGGCCGGATCCGGCCTCCGAAACGGCGTGCCGCGGAAAAACCGGGCCGGAAACGGCCTCCGAAACGGCGTGCCGCGGAAAAACCGGGCCGGAAACGGCGTGCCGTGGAAAAACCGGGCCGGATCCGGCCTCCGAAACGGCGTGCCGCGGAAAAAACCGGGCCGGAAACGGCGTGCCGCGGAAAAACCGGGCCGGATCCGGCCTCCGAAACGGCGTGCCGCGGAAAAAACCGGGCCGGAAACGGCGTGCCGCGGAAAAACCGGGCCGGATCCGGCCTCCGAAACGGCGTGCCGCGGAAAAACCGGGCCGGATCCGGCCTCCGAAACGGCGTGCCGCGGAAAAACCGGGCCGGAAACGGCGTGCCGCGGAAAAACCGGGCCGGATCCGGCCTCCGAAACGGCGTGCCGCGGAAAAACCGGGCCGGAAACGGCGTGCCGCGGAAAAACCGGGGCCGGATCCGGCCTCCGAAACGGCGTGCCGCAGAAAAACTGGGCCGGATCCGGCCTCCGAAACGGCGTGCCGCGGAAAAAACCGGGCCGAAACGGGCGTGCCGCGGAAAAACCGGGCCGGATCCGGCCTCCGATACGGCGTGCCGCGGAAAAACCGGGCCGGATCCGGCCTCCGAAACAGCGTGCCGCGGAAAAACCGGGCCGGAAACGGCGTGCCGCGGAAAAACCGGGCCGGATCCGGCCTCCGAAACGGCGTGCCGCGGAAAAACCGGGCCGGATCCGGCCTCCGAAACGGCGTGCCGCGGAAAAACCGGGCCGGATCCGGCCTCCGAAATGGCGTGCCGCGGAAAAACCGGGCCGGAAACGGCGTGCCGCGGAAAAACCGGGCCGGATCCGGCCTCCGAAACGGCGTGCCGCGGAAAAAACCGGGCCAGATCCGGCCTCCGAAACGGCGTGCCGCGGAAAAACCGGGCCGGATCCGGCCTCCGAAACGGCGTGCCGCGGAAAAACCGGGCCGGATCCGGCCTCCAAAACGGCGGTGCGCGGAAAAACCGGGCGGATCCGGCCTCCGAAACGGCGTGCCGCGGAAAAAACCGGGCCGGAAACGGCGTGCCGCGGAAAAACCGGGCCGGATCCGGCCTCCGAAACGGCGTGCCGCGGAAAAACCGGGCCGGATCCGGCCTCCGAAACAGCGTGCCGCGGAAAAACCGGGCCGGAAACGGCGTTGCCGCGGAAAAACCGGGCCGGATCCGGCCTCCAAAACGGCGTGCCGCGGAAAAACCGGGCCGTAAACGGCGTGCCGCGGAAAAACCGGGCCGGATCCGGCCTCCGAAACGGCGTTGCCGCGGAAAAAACCGGGCCGGATCCGGCCTCCGAAACGGCGTGCCGCGGAAAAACCGGGCCGGAAACGGCCTCCGAAACGGCGTGCCGCGGAAAAAACCGGGCCGGATCCGGCCTCCGAAACGGCGTGCCGCGGAAAAACCGGGCCGGATCCGGCCTCTGAAACGGCGTGCCGCGGAAAAACCGGGCCGGATCCGGCCTCCGAAACGGCGTGCCGCGGAAAAACCGGGCCGGAAACGGCGTGCCGCGGAAAAACCGGGGCCGGATCCGGCCTCCGAAACGGCGTGCCGCGGAAAAAACCGGGCCGGAAACGGCCTCCGAAACGGCGTGCCGCGGAAAAAACCGGGCCGGAAACGGCGTGCCGTGGAAAAACCGGGCCGGATCCGGCCTCCGAAACGGCGTGCCGCGGGAAAAACCGGGCCGGAAACGGCGTGCCGCGGAAAAACCGGGCCGGATCCGGCCTCCGAAACGGCGTGCCGCGGAAAAACCGGGCCGGAAACGGCGTGCCGCGGAAAAACCGGGCCGGATCCGGCCTCCGAAACGGCGTGCCGCGGAAAAACTGGGCCGGATCCGGCCTCCGAAACGGCGTGCCGCGGAAAAACCGGGCCGGATCCGGCCTCCGAAACGGCGTGCCGCGGAAAAACCGGGCCGGATCCGGCCTCCGAAACGGCGTGCCGTGGGAAAAACCGGGCCGGATCCGGCCTCCGAAACAGCGTGCCGAGGAAAAACCGGGCCGGAAACGGCGTGCCGCGGGAAAAAACCGGGCCGGATCCGGCCTCCGAAACGGCGTGCCGCCGAAAAAGCAGGCTGGAACGTCGTGCCGCGGAAAAACCGGGCCGGATCCGGCCTCCGAAACGGCGTGCCGCCGAAAAAACCGGGCTGGAAACGGTGTGCCGCGGAAAAACCGGGCCGGATCCGGCCTCCGAAATGGCGTGCCGCGGAAAAACGGGGCCGGATCCGGCCTCCGAAACGGCGTGCCGCGGAAAAACCGGGCCGGAAACGGCGTGCCGCGGAAAAACCGGGCCGGATCCGGCCTCCGAAACGGCGTGCCGCCGAAAAACCGGGCCGGAAACGGCGTGCCGCGGAAAAACCGGGCCGGATCCGGCCTCCGAAACGGCGTGCCGCGGAAAAACCGGGCCGGATCCGGCCTCCGAAACGGTCGTGCCGCGGAAAAACCGGGCTGGAAACGGCGTGCCGCGGAAAAACCGGGCCGGATCCGGCCTCCGAAACGGCGTGCCGCGGAAAAACCGGGCCGGAAACGGCGTGCGCGGAAAAACCGGGCCGGAAACGGCCTCCGAAACGGCGTGCCGCGGAAAAACCGGGCCGGATCCGGCCTCCGAAACGGCGTGCCGCGGAAAAACCGGGCCGGAAACGGCGTGCCGCGGAAAAAACCGGGGCCGGATCCGGCCTCCGAAACGGCGTGCCGCGGAAAAACCGGGCTGGATCCGGCCTCTGAAACGGCGTGCCGCGGAAAACCGGACCGGATCCGGCCTCCGAAACGGCGTGCCGCGGGAAAAACCGGGCCGGATCGGCCTCCGAAACGGCGTGCCGCGGAAAAACCGGCCGGATCCGGCCTCCGAAACGGCGTGCCGCGGAAAAACCGGGGCCGGAAACGGCGTGCCGCGGAAAAACCGGGCCGATGTGGCCTCCGAAACGGCGTGCCGCGGAAAAACCGGGCCGGAAACGGCGTGCCGCGGAAAAACCGGGCCGGATCCGGCCTCCGAAACAGCGTGCCGCGGAAAAACCGGGCCGGAAAACGGCGTGCCGCGGAAAAACCGGGCCGGATCCGGCCTCCGAAACGGCGTGCCGCGGAAAAACCGGGCCGGGGAAACGGCGTGCCGCGGAAAAACCGGGCCGGATCCGGCCTCCGAAACGGCGTGCCGCGGAAAAACCGGGCCGGAAACGGCCTCCGAAACGGCGTGCCGCGGAAAAACCGGGCCGGATCCGGCCTCCGAAATGGCGTGCCGCGGAAAAACGGGGCCGGATCCGGCCTCCGAAACGGCGTGCCGCGGAAAAAAACCGGGCCGGAAACGGCGTGCCGCGGAAAAACGGGGCCGGATCCGCCTCCGAAACGGCGTGCCGCAGAAAAAACCGGGCCGGAAACGGCGTGCCGCGGAAAAAACCGGGCCGGATCCGGCCTCCGAAACGGCGTGCCGCGGAAAACCGGGCCGGATCCGGCCTCCGAAACGGCGATGTGCCGCGGAAAAACCGGGGCCGGATCCGGCCTCCGAAACGGCGTGCCGCGGAAAAACCGGGCCGGAAACGGCGTGCCGCGGAAAAACCGAGCTGGATCCGGCCTCCGAAACGGCGTGCCGCGGAAAAACCGGGCCGGATCCGGCCTCCGAAACAGCGTGCCGCGGAAAAACCGGGCCGGAAACGGCGTGCCGCGGAAAAAACCGGGCCGGATCCGGCCTCCGAAACGGCGTGCCGCGGAAAAACCGGGCCGGATCCGGCCTCCGAAACGGCGTGCCGCGGAAAAACCGGGCCGGATCCGGCCTCCGAAACGGCGTGCCGCGGAAAAACCGGGCCGGAAACGGCGTGCCGCGGAAAAACCGGGCCAGATCCGGCCTCCGAAACGGCGTGCCGCGGAAAAACCGGGCCGGATCCGGCCTCTGAAACGGCGTGCCGCGGAAAAACCGGGCCGGATCCGGCCTCCGAAACGGCGTGCCGCGGAAAAACCGGGCTGGATCCGGCCTCCGAAACGGCGTGCCGCGGAAAAAGCGGGCCTGATCAGGCCTCCGAAACGGCATGCCGCGGAAAAACCGGGCCGGAAACGGCCTCCGAAACGGCGTGCCGCGGAAAAAACCGGGCCGGAAACGGCGTGCCGCGGAAAAACCGGGCCGGATCCGGCCTCCGAAACGGCGTGCCGCGGAAAAACCGGGCCGGATCCGGCCTCCGAAACGGCGTGCCGCGGGAAAAACCGGGCCGGAAACGGCGTGCCGCGGAAAAACCGGGCCGGATCCGGCCTCCGAAACGGCGTGCCGCGGAAAAACCGGGCCGGATCCGGCCTCCGAAACGGCGTGCCGCGGAAAAACCGGGCCGGATCCGGCCTCCGAAACAGCGTGCCGCGGAAAAAACCGGGCCGGAAACGGCGTGCCGCGGAAAAACCGGGCCGGATCCGGCCTCCGAAACGGCGTGCCGCGGAAAAACCGGGCCGGAAACGGCGTGCCGCGGAAAAACCGGGCCGGATCCGGCCTCCGAAACGGCGTGCCGCGGAAAAACCGGGCCGGAAACGGCGTGCCGCGGAAAAACCGGGCCGGATCCGGCCTCCGAAACGGCGTGCCGCGGAAAAACCGGGCCGGATCCAGCCTCCGAAACGGCGTGCCGCGGAAAAACCGGGCCGGATCCGGCCTCCGAAACGGCGTGCCGCGGAAAAACCGGGCCGGATCCGGCCTCCGAAACGGCGTGCCGCGGAAAAACGGGGCCGGATCCGGCCTCCGAAACGGCGTGCCGCGGAAAAACCGGGCCGGAAACGGCGTGCCGCGGAAAAACCGGGCCGGATCCGGCCTCCGAAACGGCGTGCCGCGGAAAAACCGGGCCGGATCCGGCCTCCGAAACGGCGTGCCGCGGAAAAAACCGGGCCGCATCCGGCCTCCGAAACAGCGTGCCGCGGAAAAACCGGGCCGGAAACGGCGTGCCGCGGAAAAACCGGGCCGGATCCGGCCTCCGAAACGGCGTGCCGCCGAAAAAAGCGGGCTGGAAACGGCGTGCCGCGGAAAAACCGGGCCGGATCCGGCCTCCGAAACGGCGTGCCGCCGAAAAAACCGGGCTGGAAACGGCGTGCCGCGGAAAAAACCGGGCCGGATCCGGCCTCCGAAATGGCGTGCCGCGGAAAAACGGGGCCGGATCCGGCCTCCGAAACGGCGTGCCGCGGAAAAACCGGGCCGGAAACGGCGTGCCGCGGAAAAACCGGGCCGGATCCGGCCTCCGAAACGGCGTGCCGCGGAAAAAACCGGGCCGGAAACGGCGTGCCGCGGAAAAACCGGGCCGGATCCGGCCTCCGAAACGGCGTGCCGCGGAAAAACCGGGCCGGATCCGGCCTCCGAAACGGCGTGCCGCGGAAAAACCGGGCCGGAAACGGCGTGCCGCGGAAAAACCGGGCCGGATCCGGCCTCCGAAACGGCGTGCCGCGGAAAAACCGGGCCGGAAACGGCGTGCCGCGGAAAAACCGGGCCGGAAACGGCCTCCGAAACGGCGTGCCGCGGAAAAACCGGGCCAGATCCGGCCTCCGAAACGGCGTGCCGCGGGAAAAACCGGGCCGGATCCGGCCTCCGAAACAGCGTGCCGCGGAAAAACCGGGCCGGAACCGGCGTGCCGCGGAAAAACCGGACCGGATCCGGCCTCCGAAACGGCGTGCCGCGGAAAAACCGGGCTGGATCCGGCCTCTGAAACGGCGTGCCGCGGAAAAACCGGGCCGGATCCGGCCTCCGAAACGGCGTGCCGCGGAAAAACCGGGCCGGATCCGGCCTCCAAAACGGCGTGCCGCGGAAAAACCGGGCCGGAAACGGCGTGCCGCGGAAAAACCGGGCCGGATCCGGCCTCCGAAACGGCGTGCCGCGGAAAAAACCGGGCCGGAAACGGCGTGCCGCGGAAAAAACCGGGCCGGATCCGGCCTCTGAAACAGCGTGCCGCGGAAAAAACCGGGCCGGAAACGGCGTGCGGCGGAAAAACCGGGCCGGATCCGGCCTCCGAAACGGCGTGCCGCCGAAAAAACCGGGCCGGAAACGGCGTGCCGCGGAAAAACCGGGCCGGATCCGGCCTCCGAAACGGCGTGCCGCGGAAAAAACCGGGCCGGAAACGGCCTCCGAAACGGCGTGCCGCGGAAAAACCGGGCCGGATCCGGCCTCCGAAACGGCGTGCCGCGGAAAAACGGGGCCGGATCCGGCCTCCGAAACGGCGTGCCGCGGAAAAACCGGGCCGGAAACGGCGTGCCGCGGAAAAACGGGGCCGGATCCGGCCTCCGAAACGGCGTGCCGCGGAAAAACCGGGCCGGAAACGGCGTGCCGCGGAAAAACCGGGCCGGATCCGGCCTCCGAAACGGCGTGCCGCGGAAAAACCGGGCCGGAAACGGCGTGCCGCGGAAAAACCCGCGGAAAAACCGGGCCGGAAACGGCGTGCCGCGGAAAAACCGGGCCGGATCCGGCCTCCGAAACGGCGTGCCGCGGAAAAACCGGGCCGGATCCGGCCTCCGAAACGGCGTGCCGCGGAAAAACCGGGCCGGATCCGGCCTCCGAAACGGCGTGCCGCGGAAAAACCGGGCCGGAAACGGCGTGCCGCGGAAAAACCGGGCCGGATCCGGCCTCCGAAACGGCGTGCCGCGGAAAAACCGGGCCGGATCCGGCCTCCGAAACAGCGTGCCGTGGAAAAACCGGGCCGGAAACGGCGTGCCGCGGAAAAACCGGGCCGGATCCGGCCTCCGAAACGGCGTGCCGCGGAAAAACCGGGCCGGATCCGGCCTCCGAAACGGCGTGCCTCGGAAAAACCGGGCCGGATCCGGCCTCCGAAACGGCGTGCCGCGGAAAAACCGGGCCGGAAACGGCGTGCCGCGGAAAAAACCGGGCCAGATCCGGCCTCCGAAACGGCGTGCCGCGGAAAAACCGGGCCGGATCCGGCCTCTGAAACGGCGTGCCGCGGAAAAACCGGGCCGGATCCGGCCTCCGAAACGGCGTGCCGCGGAAAAACCGGGCTGGATCCGGCCTCCGAAACGGCGTGCCGCGGAAAAAGCGGGCCGGATCAGGCCTCCGAAACGGCATGCCGCGGAAAAACCGGGCCGGAAACGGCCTCCGAAACGGCGTGTCGCGGAAAAACCGGGCCGGAAACGGCGTGCGGCGGAAAAACCGGGCCGGATCCGGCCTCCGAAACGGCGTGCCGCGGAAAAACCGGGCCGGATCCGGCCTCCGAAAAGGCGTGTCGCGGAAAAAACCGGGCCGGAAACGGCGTGCCGCGGAAAAACCGGGCCGGATCCGGCCTCCGAAACGGCGTGCCGCGGAAAAACCGGGCTGGATCCGGCCTCTGAAATGGCGTGCCGCGGAAAAACCTGGCCGGATCCGGCCTCCGAAACGGCGTGCCGCGGAAAAACCGGGCCGGATCCGGCCTCCGAAACGGCGTGCCGCGGAAAAAACCGGGCCGGATCCGGCCTCCGAAACGGCGTGCCGCGGAAAAACCGGGCCGGAAACGGCGTGCCGCGGAAAAACCGGGCCGGATCCGGCCTCCGAAACGGCGTGCCGCGGAAAAACCGGGCCGGAAACGGCGTGCCGCGGAAAAACCGGGCCGGATCCGGCCTCCGAAACGGCGTGCCGCGGAAAAACCGGGCCGGAAACGGCGTGCCGCGGAAAAACCGGGCCGGATCCGGCCTCCGAAACGGCGTGCCGCAGAAAAAACCGGGCCGGATCCGGCCTCCGAAATGGCGTGCCGCGGAAAAACAGGGCCGGATCCGGCCTCCGAAACGGCGTGCCGCGGAAAAACCGGGCCGGAAACGGCGTGCCGCGGAAAAACCGGGCCGGATCCGGCCTCCGAAACGGCGTGCCGCGGAAAAACCGGGCCGGAAACGGCGTGCCGCGGAAAAACCGGGCCGGATCCGGCCTCCGAAACGGCGTGCCGCGGAAAAACCGGGCCGGAAACGGCGTGCCGCAGAAAAACCGGGCCGGATCCGGCCTCCGAAACGGCGTGCCGCGGAAAAACCGGGCCGGAAACGGCGTGCCGCGGAAAAACCAGGACGGATCCGGCCTCCAAAACGGCGTGCCGCGGAAAAACCCGGGCCGGAAACGGCGTGCCGCGGAAAAACCGGGCCGGATCCGGCCTCCGAAACGGCGTGCCGCTGAAAAACCGGGCCGGAAACGGCGTGCGGCGGAAAAACGGGGCCGGATCCGGCCTCCGAAACGGCGTGCCGCGGAAAAACCGGGCCGGATCCGGCCTCCGAAACGGCGTGCCGCGGAAAAACCGGGCCGGATCCGGCCTCCGAAACGGCGTGCCGCGGAAAAACCGGGCCGGATCCGGCCTCCGAAACGGCGTGCCGCGGAAAAACCGGGCCGGAAACGGCCTCCGAAACGGCGTGCCGCGGAAAAACCGGGCCGGATCCGGCCTCCGAAACGGCGTGCCGCGGAAAAACCGGGCCGGATCCGGCCTCCGAAACGGCGTGCCGCGGAAAAACCGGGCCGGATCCGGCCTCCGAAACGGCGTGCCGCGGAAAAACCGGGCCGAAACGGCCTCCGAAACGGCGTGCCGCGGAAAAACCGGGCCGGAAACGGCGTGCCGCGGAAAAACCGGGCCGGATCGGCCTCCGAAACGGCGTGCCGCGGAAAAAACCGGGCCGGAAACGGCGTGCCGCGGAAAAACCGGGCCGGATCCGGCCTCCGAAACGGCGTGCCGCCGAAAAAAAACCGGGCCGGAAACGGCGTGCCGCGGAAAAAACCGGGCGATCCGGCCTCCGAAACGGCGTGCCGCGGAAAAACTGGGCCGGATCCGGCCTCCGAAACGGCGTGCCGCGGAAAAACCGGGCCGGAAACGGCGTGCCGCGGAAAAACCGGGCGGATCCGGCCTCCGAAACGGCTGTGCCGCGGAAAAACCGGGTCGGATCCGGCCTCCGAAACGGCGTGCCGCGGAAAAACCGGGCCGGAAACGGCGTGCCGCAGAAAACCGGGCCGGATCCGGCCTCCGAAACGGCGTGCCGCGGAAAAACCGGGCCGGATCCGGCCTCCGAAACGGCGTGCCGTGGAAAAACCGGGCCGGAAACGGCGTGCCGCGGAAAAAACCGGGCCGGATCCGGCCTCCGAAACGGCGTGCCGCTGAAAAACCGGCCGGAAACGGCGTGCGGCGGAAAAACCGGGCCGGATCCGGCCTCCGAAACGGCGTGCCGCGGAAAAACCGGGCCGGATCCGGCCTCCGAAACGGCGTGCCGCGGAAAAACCGGGCCGGATCCGGCCTCCGAAACGGCGTGCCGCGGAAAAACCGGGCCGGAAACGGCCTCCGAAACGGCGTGCGGCGGAAAAAACCGGGCCGGATCCGGCCTCCGAAACGGCGTGCCGCGGAAAAACCGGGCCGGATCCGGCCTCCGAAACGGCGTGCCGCGGAAAAACCGGGCCGGATCCGGCCTCCGAAACGGCGTGCGGCGGAAAAACCGGGCCGGATCCGGCCTCCGAAACGGCGTGCCGCGGAAAAAACCGGGCCGGATCCGGCCTCCGAAACGGCGTGCCGCGGAAAAACCGGGCCGGATCCGGCCTCCGAAACGGCGTGCCGCGGAAAAACCGGGCCGGAAACGGCGTGCCGCGGAAAAACCGGGCCGGATCCGGCCTCCGAAACGGCGTGCCGCGGAAAAACCGGGCCGGAAAGCGACGTGCCGCGGAAAAAACCGGGCCGGATCCGGCCTCCGAAACGGCGTGCCGCCGAAAAACCGGGCCGGAAACGGCGTGCCGCGGAAAAAACCGGGCCGGATCCGGCCTCCGAAACGGCGTGCTGTGGAAAAACTGGGCCGGATCCGGCCTCCGAAACGGCGTGCCGCGGAAAAACCGGGCCGGAAACGGCGTGCCGCGGAAAAACCGGGCCGGATCCGGCCTCCGAAACGGCGTGCCGTGGAAAAACCGGGCCGGATCCGGCCTCCGAAACAGCGTGCCGCGGAAAAACCGGGCCGGAAACGGCGTGCCGCGGAAAAACCGGGCCGGATCCGGCCTCCGAAACAGCGTGCCGCGGAAAAACCGGGCCGGATCCGGCCTCCGAAACGGCGTGCTGCACAAAAACCGGGCCGGATCCGGCCTCCGAAACGGCGTGCCGCGGAAAAAACCGGGCCGGAAACGGCGTGCCGCGGAAAAAACCGGCCGGATCCGGCCTCTGAAACGGCGTGCCGCCGAAAAAGCGGGCTGGAAACGGCGTGCCGCGGAAAAACCGGGCCGGATCCGGCCTCCGAAACGGCGTGCCGCGGAAAAAACCGGGCCGGATCCGGTCTCCGAAATGGCGTGCCGCGGAAAAACCGGGCCGGAAACGGCGTGCCGCGGAAAAACCGGGCCGGATCCGGCCTCCGAAACGGCGTGCCGCGGAAAAACCGGGCCGGAAACGGCGTGCCGCGGAAAAACCGGGCCGGATGTGGCCTCCGAAACGGCGTGCCGCGGAAAAACCCGGGCCGGAAACGGCGTGCCGCGGAAAAACCGGGCCGGATCCGGCCTCCGAAACGGCGTGCCGCGGAAAAACCGGGCCGGAAACGGCGTGCCGCGGAAAAACCGGGCCGGATCCGGCCTCCGAAACGGCGTGCCGCGGAAAAACCGGGCTGGATCCGGCCTCCGAAACGGCGTGCCGCGGAAAAACCGGGCCGGATCCGGCCTCCGAAACGGCGTGCCGCGGAAAAACCGGGCCGGATCCGGCCTCCGAAACGGCGTGCCGCGGAAAAACCGGGCCGGATCCGGCCTCCGAAACGGCGTGCCGCGGAAAAAACCGGGCCAGATCCGGCCTCCGAAACGGCGTGCGGCGGAAAAACCGGGCCGCATCCGGCCTCCGAAACGGCGTGCCGCGGAAAAACCGGGCCGGATCCGGCCTCCGAAACGGCGTGCCGCGGAAAAACCGGGCCGGATCCAGCCTCCGAAACGGCGTGCCGCGGAAAAACCGGGCCGGATCCGGCCTCCGAAACGGCGTGCCGCGGAAAAACCGGGCCGGAAACGGCGTGCCGCGGAAAAACCGGGCCGGATCCGGCCTCCGAAACGGCGTGCCGCGGAAAAAACCGGGCCGGATCCGGCCTCCGAAACGGCGTGCCGCGGAAAAACCGGGCCGGATCCGGCCTCCGAAACGGCGTGCCGCGGAAAAAACCGGGCCGGATCCGGCCTCCGAAACAGCGTGCCGCGGAAAAACCGGGCCGGAAACGGCGTGCCGCGGATAAACCAGGACGGATCCGGCCTCCAAAACGGCGTGCCGCGGAAAAACCGGGCCGGAAACGGCGTGCCGCGGAAAAACCGGGCCGGATCCGGCCTCCGAAACGGCGTGCCGCGGAAAAACCGGGCCGGATCCGGCCTCCGAAACGGCGTGCCGCGGAAAAACCGGGCCGGAAACGGCCTCCGAAACGGCGTGCCGCTGAAAAACCGGGCCGGAAACGGCGTGCGGCGGAAAAACCGGGCCGGATCCGGCCTCCGAAACGGCGTGCCGCGGAAAAACCGGGCCGGATCCGGCCTCCGAAACGGCGTGCCGCGGAAAAACCGGGCCGGATCCGCCTCCGAAACGGCGTGCCGCGGAAAAACCGGGCCGGATCCGGCCTCCGAAACGGCGTGCCGCGGGAAAAAACCGGGCCGGAAACGGCCTCCGAAACGGCGTGCCGCGGAAAAAACCGGGCCGGATCCGGCCTCCGAAACGGCGTGCCGCGGAAAAACCGGGCCGGATCCGGCCTCCGAAACGGCGTGCCGCGGAAAAAACCGGGCCGGATCCGGCCTCCGAAACGGCGTGCCGCGGAAAAACCGGGCCGGATCCGGCCTCCGAAACGGCGTGCCGCGGAAAAACCGGGCCGGAAACGGCGTGCCGCGGAAAAAACCGGGCCGGATCCGGCCTCCGAAACGGCGTGCCGCGGAAAAAACCGGGCCGGAAACGGCGTGCCGCGGAAAAACCGGGCCGGATCCGGCCTCCGAAACGGCGTGCCGCCGAAAAAACCGGGCCGGAAACGGCGTGCCGCGGAAAAAACCGGGCCGGATCCGGCCTCCGAAACGGCGTGCCGCGGAAAAACCGGGCCGGATCCGGCCTCCGAAACGGCGTGCCGCGGAAAAACCGGGCCGGAAACGGCGTGCCGCACAAAAACCGGGCCGGATCCGGCCTCCGAAACGGCGTGCCGCGGAAAAACCGGGCCGGATCCGGCCTCCGAAACGGCGTGCCGTGGAAAAACCGGGCCGGAAACGGCGTGCCGCGGAAAAACCGGGCCGGATCCGGCCTCCGAAACGGCGTGCCGCTGAAAAAGCGGGCCGGAAACGGCGTGCGGCGGAAAAAACCGGGCCGGATCCGGCCTCCGAAACGGCGTGCCACGGAAAAACCGGGCCGGATCCGGCCTCCGAAACGGCGTGCCGCGGAAAAACCGGGCCGGATCCGGCCTCCGAAACGGCGTGCCGCGGAAAAACCGGGCCGGATCCGGCCTCCGAAACGGCGTGCCGCGGAAAAACCGGGCCGGAAACGGCCTCCGAAACGGCGTGCCGCGGAAAAACCGGGCGGATCCGGCCTCCGAAACGGCGTGCCGCGGAAAAACCGGGCCGGATCCGGCCTCCGAAACGGCGTGCCGCGGAAAAACCGGGCCGGATCCGGCCTCCGAAACGGCGTGCCGCGGAAAAACCGGGCCGGATCCGGCCTCCGAAACGGCGTGCCGCGGAAAAACCGGGCCGGATCCGGCCTCCGAAACGGCGTGCCGCGGAAAAACCGGGCCGGAAACGGCCTCCGAAACGGCGTGCCGCGGAAAAACCGGGCCGGAAACGGCGTGCCGCGGAAAAAACCGGGCCGGATCCGGCCTCCGAAACGGCGTGCCGTGGAAAAAACCGGGCCGGAAACGGCGTGCCGCGGAAAAAACCGGGCCGGATCCGGCCTCCGAAACGGCGTGCCGCCGAAAAACCGGGCCGGAAACGGCGTGCCGCGGAAAAACCGGGCCGGATCCGGCCTCCGAAACGGCGTGCCGCGGAAAAACTGGGCCGGATCCGGCCTCCGAAACGGCGTGCCGCGGAAAAACCGGGCCGGAAACGGCGTGCCGCGGAAAAACCGGGCCGGATCCGGCCTCCGAAACGGCGTGCCGCGGAAAAACCGGGCCGGATCCGGCCTCCGAAACAGCGTGCCGCGGAAAAAACCGGGCCGGAAACGGCGTGCCGCGGAAAAACCGGGCCGGATCCGGCCTCCGAAACGGCGTGCCGCGGAAAAAACCGGGCCGGATCCGGCCTCCGAAACGGCGTGCTGCACAAAAACCGGGCCGGATCCGGCCTCCGAAATGGCGTGCCGCGGAAAAACCGGGCCGGAAACGGCGTGCCGCGGAAAAAACCGGGCCGGATCCGGCCTCTGAAACGGCGTGCCGCCGAAAAAGCGGGCTGGAAACGGCGTGCCGCGGAAAAACCGGGCCGGAAACGGCCTCCGAAACGGCGTGCCGCGGAAAAAACCGGGCCGGATCCGGCCTCCGAAATGGCGTGCCGCGGAAAAACCGGGCCGGAAACGGCGTGCCGCGGAAAAACCGGGCCGGATCCGGCCTCCGAAACGGCGTGCCGCGGAAAAAACCGGGCCGGAAACGGCGTGCCGCGGAAAAACCGGGCCGGATGTGGCCTCCAAAACGGCGTGCCGCGGAAAAACCGGGCCGGAAACGGCGTGCCGCGGAAAAACCGGGCCGGATCCGGCCTCCGAAACGGCGTGCCGCGGAAAAACCGGGCCGGAAACGGCGTGCGGCGGAAAAACCGGGCCGGATCCGGCCTCCGAAACGGCGTGCCGCGGAAAAACCGGGCCGGATCCGGCCTCCGAAACGGCGTGCCGCGGAAAAACCGGGCCGGATCCGGCCTCCGAAACGGCGTGCCGCGGAAAAACCGGGCCGGATCCGGCCTCCGAAACGGCGTGCCGCGGAAAAACCGGGCCGGATCCGGCCTCCGAAACGGCGTGCCGCGGAAAAACCGGGCCAGATCCGGCCTCCGAAACGGCGTGCGGCGGAAAAACCGGGCCGCATCCGGCCTCCGAAACGGCGTGCCGCGGAAAAACCGGGCCGGATCCGGCCTCCGAAACGGCGTGCCGCGGAAAAACCGGGCCGGATCCAGCCTCCGAAACGGCGTGCCGCGGAAAAACCGGGCCGGATCCGGCCTCCGAAACGGCGTGCCGCGGAAAAACCGGGCCGGATCCAGCCTCCGAAACGGCGTGCCGCGGAAAAACCGGGCCGGATCCGGCCTCCGAAACGGCGTGCCGCGGAAAAACCGGGCCGGAAACGGCGTGCCGCGGAAAAACCGGGCCGGATCCGGCCTCCGAAACGGCGTGCCGCGGAAAAACCGGGCCAGATCCGGCCTCCGAAACGGCGTGCGGCGGAAAAACCGGGCCGCATCCGGCCTCCGAAACGGCATGCCGCGGAAAAACCGGGCCGGAAACGGCCTCCGAAACGGCGTGTCGCGGAAAAACCGGGCCGGAAACGGCGTGCGGCGGAAAAAACCGGGCCGGATCCGGCCTCCGAAACGGCGTGCCGCGGAAAAACCGGGCCGGATCCGGCCTCCGAAAAGGCGTGTCGCGGAAAAACCGGGCCGGAAACGGCGTGCCGCGGAAAAACCGGGCCGGATCCGGCCTCCGAAACGGCGTGCCGCGGAAAAACCGGGCTGGATCCGGCCTCTGAAATGGCGTGCCGCGGAAAAACCTGGCCGGATCCGGCCTCCGAAACGGCGTGCCGCGGAAAAACCGGGCCGGATCCGGCCTCCGAAACGGCGTGCCGCGGAAAAACCGGGCCGGATCCGGCCTCCGAAACGGCGTGCCGTGGAAAAACCGGGCCGGATCCGGCCTCCGAAACGGCGTGCCGCGGAAAAACCGGGCCGGAAACGGCGTGCCGCGGAAAAACCGGGCCGGATCCGGCCTCCGAAACGGCGTGCCGCGGAAAAACCGGGCCGGAAACGGCGTGCCGCGGAAAAACCGGGCCGGATCCGGCCTCCGAAACGGCGTGCCGCGGAAAAACCGGGCCGGAAACGGCGTGCCGCGGAAAAACCGGGCCGGATCCGGCCTCCGAAACGGCGTGCCGCAGAAAAACCGGGCCGGATCCGGCCTCCGAAATGGCGTGCCGCGGAAAAACAGGGCCGGATCCGGCCTCCGAAACGGCGTGCCGCGGAAAAACCGGGCCGGAAACGGCGTGCCGCGGAAAAACCGGGCCGGATCCGGCCTCCGAAACGGCGTGCCGCGGAAAAACCGGGCCGGAAACGGCGTGCCGCGGAAAAACCGGGCCGGATCCGGCCTCCGAAACGGCGTGCCGCGGAAAAACCGGGCCGGAAACGGCGTGCCGCAGAAAAACCGGGCCGGATCCGGCCTCCGAAACGGCGTGCCGCGGAAAAACCGGGCCGGATCCGGCCTCCGAAACGGCGTGCCGCGGAAAAACCGGGCCGGATCCGGCCTCCGAAACGGCATGCCGCGGAAAAACCGGGCCGGATCCGGCCTCCGAAACAGCGTGCCGCGGAAAAACCGGGCCGGAAACGGCGTGCCGCGGATAAACCAGGACGGATCCGGCCTCCAAAACGGCGTGCCGCGGAAAAACCGGGCCGGAAACGGCGTGCCGCGGAAAAACCGGGCCGGATCCGGCCTCCGAAACGGCGTGCCGCTGAAAAACCGGGCCGGAAACGGCGTGCGGCGGAAAAACGGGGCCGGATCCGGCCTCCGAAACGGCGTGCCGCGGAAAAACCGGGCCGGATCCGGCCTCCGAAACGGCGTGCCGCGGAAAAACCGGGCCGGATCCGGCCTCCGAAACGGCGTGCCGCGGAAAAACCGGGCCGGAAACGGCCTCCGAAACGGCGTGCCGCGGAAAAACCGGGCCGGATCCGGCCTCCGAAACGGCGTGCCGCGGAAAAACCGGCCGGATCCGGCCTCCGAAACGGCGTGCCGCGGAAAAACCGGGCCGGATCCGGCCTCCGAAACGGCGTGCCGCGGAAAAACCGGGCCGGATCCGGCCTCCGAAACGGCGTGCCGCGGAAAAACCGGGCCGGAAACGGCCTCCGAAACGGCGTGCCGCGGAAAAACCGGGCCGGAAACGGCGTGCCGCGGAAAAACCGGGCCGGATCCGGCCTCCGAAACGGCGTGCCGCGGAAAAACCGGGCCGGAAACGGCGTGCCGCGGAAAAACCGGGCCGGATCCGGCCTCCGAAACGGCGTGCCGCCGAAAAAACCGGGCCGGAAACGGCGTGCTGCGGAAAAACCGGGCCGGATCCGGCCTCCGAAACGGCGTGCCGCGGAAAAACTGGGCCGGATCCGGCCTCCGAAACGGCGTGCCGCGGAAAAACCGGGCCGGAAACGGCGTGCCGCGGAAAAACCGGGCCGGATCCGGCCTCCGAAACGGCGTGCCGCGGAAAAACCGGGTCGGATCCGGCCTCCGAAACGGCGTGCCGCGGAAAAACCGGGCCGGAAACGGCGTGCCGCAGAAAAACCGGGCCGGATCCGGCCTCCGAAACGGCGTGCCGCGGAAAAACCGGGCCGGATCCGGCCTCCGAAACGGCGTGCCGTGGAAAAACCGGGCCGGAAACGGCGTGCCGCGGAAAAACCGGGCCGGATCCGGCCTCCGAAACGGCGTGCCGCTGAAAAACCGGGCCGGAAACGGCGTGCGGCGGAAAAACCGGGCCGGATCCGGCCTCCGAAACGGCGTGCCGCGGAAAAACCGGGCCGGATCCGGCCTCCGAAACGGCGTGCCGCGGAAAAACCGGGCCGGATCCGGCCTCCGAAACGGCGTGCCGCGGAAAAACCGGGCCGGATCCGGCCTCCGAAACGGCGTGCCGCGGAAAAACCGGGCCGGATCCGGCCTCCGAAACGGCGTGCCGCGGAAAAACCGGGCCGGATCCGGCCTCCGAAACGGCGTGCCGCGGAAAAACCGGGCCGGAAACGGCCTCCGAAACGGCGTGCGGCGGAAAAACCGGGCCGGATCCGGCCTCCGAAACGGCGTGCCGCGGAAAAACCGGGCCGGATCCGGCCTCCGAAACGGCGTGCCGCGGAAAAACCGGGCCGGATCCGGCCTCCGAAACGGCGTGCGGCGGAAAAACCGGGCCGGATCCGGCCTCCGAAACGGCGTGCCGCGGAAAAACCGGGCCGGATCCGGCCTCCGAAACGGCGTGCCGCGGAAAAACCGGGCCGGAAACGGCCTCCGAAACGGCGTGCCGCGGAAAAACCGGGCCGGAAACGGCGTGCCGCGGAAAAACCGGGCCGGATCCGGCCTCCGAAACGGCGTGCCGCGGAAAAACCGGGCCGGAAACGGCGTGCCGCGGAAAAACCGGGCCGGATCCGGCCTCCGAAACGGCGTGCCGCCGAAAAACCGGGCCGGAAACGGCGTGCCGCGGAAAAACCGGGCCGGATCCGGCCTCCGAAACGGCGTGCCGCGGAAAAACTGGGCCGGATCCGGCCTCCGAAACGGCGTGCCGCGGAAAAACCGGGCCGGAAACGGCGTGCCGCGGAAAAACCGGGCCGGATCCGGCCTCCGAAACGGCGTGCCGCGGAAAAACCGGGCCGGATCCGGCCTCCGAAACAGCGTGCCGCGGAAAAAACCGGGCCGGAAACGGCGTGCCGCGGAAAAACCGGGCCGGATCCGGCCTCCGAAACGGCGTGCCGCGGAAAAACCGGGCCGGATCCGGCCTCCGAAACGGCGTGCTGCACAAAAACCGGGCCGGATCCGGCCTCCGAAACGGCGTGCCGCGAAAAACCGGGCCGGAAACGGCGTGCCGCGGAAAAACCGGGCCGGATCCGGCCTCTGAAACGGCGTGCCGCCGAAAAAGCGGGCTGGAAACGGCGTGCCGCGGAAAAACCGGGCCGGATCCGGCCTCCGAAACGGCGTGCCGCGGAAAAACCGGGCCGGATCCGGTCTCCGAAATGGCGTGCCGCGGAAAAACCGGGCCGGAAACGGCGTGCCGCGGAAAAACCGGGCCGGATCCGGCCTCCGAAACGGCGTGCCGCGGAAAAACCGGGCCGGAAACGGCGTGCCGCGGAAAAACCGGGCCGGATGTGGCCTCCGAAACGGCGTGCCGCGGAAAAACCGGGCCGGAAACGGCGTGCCGCGGAAAAACCGGGCCGGATCCGGCCTCCGAAACGGCGTGCCGCGGAAAAACCGGGCCGGAAACGGCGTGCCGCGGAAAAACCGGGCCGGATCCGGCCTCCGAAACGGCGTGCCGCGGAAAAACCGGGCCGGAAACGGCCTCCGAAACGGCGTGCCGCGGAAAAACCGGGCCGGATCCGGCCTCCGAAACGGCGTGCCGCGGAAAAACCGGGCCGGATCCGGCCTCCGAAACGGCGTGCCGCGGAAAAACCGGGCCGGATCCGGCCTCCGAAACGGCGTGCCGCGGAAAAACCGGGCCGGATCCGGCCTCCGAAACGGCGTGCCGCGGAAAAACCGGGCCGGAAACGGCCTCCGAAACGGCGTGCCGCGGAAAAACCGGGCCGGAAACGGCGTGCCGCGGAAAAACCGGGCCGGATCCGGCCTCCGAAACGGCGTGCCGCGGAAAAACCGGGCCGGAAACGGCGTGCCGCGGAAAAACCGGGCCGGATCCGGCCTCCGAAACGGCGTGCCGCCGAAAAACCGGGCCGGAAACGGCGTGCTGCGGAAAAACCGGGCCGGATCCGGCCTCCGAAACGGCGTGCCGCGGAAAAACTGGGCCGGATCCGGCCTCCGAAACGGCGTGCCGCGGAAAAACCGGGCCGGAAACGGCGTGCCGCGGAAAAACCGGGCCGGATCCGGCCTCCGAAACGGCGTGCCGCGGAAAAACCGGGTCGGATCCGGCCTCCGAAACGGCGTGCCGCGGAAAAACCGGGCCGGAAACGGCGTGCCGCAGAAAAACCGGGCCGGATCCGGCCTCCGAAACGGCGTGCCGCGGAAAAACCGGGCCGGATCCGGCCTCCGAAACGGCGTGCCGTGGAAAAACCGGGCCGGAAACGGCGTGCCGCGGAAAAACCGGGCCGGATCCGGCCTCCGAAACGGCGTGCCGCTGAAAAACCGGGCCGGAAACGGCGTGCGGCGGAAAAACCGGGCCGGATCCGGCCTCCGAAACGGCGTGCCGCGGAAAAACCGGGCCGGATCCGGCCTCCGAAACGGCGTGCCGCGGAAAAACCGGGCCGGATCCGGCCTCCGAAACGGCGTGCCGCGGAAAAACCGGGCCGGATCCGGCCTCCGAAACGGCGTGCCGCGGAAAAACCGGGCCGGAAACGGCCTCCGAAACGGCGTGCGGCGGAAAAACCGGGCCGGATCCGGCCTCCGAAACGGCGTGCCGCGGAAAAACCGGGCCGGATCCGGCCTCCGAAACGGCGTGCCGCGGAAAAACCGGGCCGGATCCGGCCTCCGAAACGGCGTGCCGCGGAAAAACCGGGCCGGATCCGGCCTCCGAAACGGCGTGCCGCGGAAAAACCGGGCCGGAAACGGCCTCCGAAACGGCGTGCGGCGGAAAAACCGGGCCGGATCCGGCCTCCGAAACGGCGTGCCGCGGAAAAACCGGGCCGGATCCGGCCTCCGAAACGGCGTGCCGCGGAAAAACCGGGCCGGATCCGGCCTCCGAAACGGCGTGCCGCGGAAAAACCGGGCCGGAAACGGCCTCCGAAACGGCGTGCCGCGGAAAAACCGGGCCGGAAACGGCGTGCCGCGGAAAACCGGGCCGGATCCGGCCTCCGAAACGGCGTGCCGCGGAAAAAAACCGGGCCGGAAACGGCGTGCCGCGGAAAAACCGGGCCGGATCCGGCCTCCGAAACGGCGTGCCGCCGAAAAACCGGGCCGGAAACGGCGTGCCGCGGAAAAACCGGGCCGGATCCGGCCTCCGAAACGGCGTGCCGCGGAAAAACTGGGCCGGATCCGGCCTCCGAAACGGCGTGCCGCGGAAAAACCGGGCCGGAAACGGCGTGCCGCGGAAAAACCGGGCCGGATCCGGCCTCCGAAACGGCGTGCCGCGGAAAAACCGGGCCGGATCCGGCCTCCGAAACGGCGTGCCGCGGAAAAACCGGGCCGGAAACGGCGTGCCGCGGAAAAACCGGGCCGGATCCGGCCTCCGAAACGGCGTGCCGCGGAAAAACCGGGCCGGATCCGGCCTCCGAAACGGCGTGCTGCACAAAAACCGGGCCGGATCCGGCCTCCGAAACGGCGTGCCGCGGAAAAAACCGGGCCGGAAACGGCGTGCCGCGGAAAAACCGGGCCGGATCCGGCCTCTGAAACGGCGTGCCGCCGAAAAAGCGGGCTGGAAACGGCGTGCCGCGGAAAAACCGGGCCGGATCCGGCCTCCGAAACGGCGTGCCGCGGAAAAACCGGGCCGGATCCGGTCTCCGAAATGGCGTGCCGCGGAAAAACCGGGCCGGAAACGGCGTGCCGCGGAAAAACCGGGCCGGATCCGGCCTCCGAAACGGCGTGCCGCGGAAAAACCGGGCCGGAAACGGCGTGCCGCGGAAAAACCGGGCCGGATGTGGCCTCCGAAACGGCGTGCCGCGGAAAAACCGGGCCGGAAACGGCGTGCCGCGGAAAAACCGGGCCGGATCCGGCCTCCGAAACGGCGTGCCGCGGAAAAACCGGGCCGGAAACGGCGTGCCGCGGAAAAACCGGGCCGGATCCGGCCTCCGAAACGGCGTGCCGCGGAAAAACCGGGCTGGATCCGGCCTCCGAAACGGCGTGCCGCGGAAAAACCGGGCCGGATCCGGCCTCCGAAACGGCGTGCCGCGGAAAAACCGGGCCGGATCCGGCCTCCGAAACGGCGTGCCGCGGAAAAACCGGGCCGGATCCGGCCTCCGAAACGGCGTGCCGCGGAAAAACCGGGCCGGATCCGGCCTCCGAAACGGCGTGCGGCGGAAAAACCGGGCCGCATCCGGCCTCCGAAACGGCGTGCCGCGGAAAAACCGGGCCGGATCCGGCCTCCGAAACGGCGTGCCGCGGAAAAACCGGGCCGGATCCAGCCTCCGAAACGGCGTGCCGCGGAAAAACCGGGCCGGATCCGGCCTCCGAAACGGCGTGCCGCGGAAAAACCGGGCCGGAAACGGCGTGCCGCGGAAAAACCGGGCCGGATCCGGCCTCCGAAACGGCGTGCGGCGGAAAAACCGGGCCGGATCCGGCCTCCGAAACGGCGTGCCGCGGAAAAACCGGGCCGGATCCGGCCTCCGAAACGGCGTGCCGCGGAAAAACCGGGCCGGATCCGGCCTCCGAAACAGCGTGCCGCGGAAAAACCGGGCCGGAAACGGCGTGCCGCGGATAAACCAGGACGGATCCGGCCTCCAAAACGGCGTGCCGCGGAAAAACCGGGCCGGAAACGGCGTGCCGCGGAAAAACCGGGCCGGATCCGGCCTCCGAAACGGCGTGCCGCGGAAAAACCGGGCCGGATCCGGCCTCCGAAACGGCGTGCCGCGGAAAAACCGGGCCGGAAACGGCCTCCGAAACGGCGTGCCGCTGAAAAACCGGGCCGGAAACGGCGTGCGGCGGAAAAACCGGGCCGGATCCGGCCTCCGAAACGGCGTGCCGCGGAAAAACCGGGCCGGATCCGGCCTCCGAAACGGCGTGCCGCGGAAAAACCGGGCCGGATCCGGCCTCCGAAACGGCGTGCCGCGGAAAAACCGGGCCGGATCCGGCCTCCGAAACGGCGTGCCGCGGAAAAAACCGGGCCGGAAACGGCCTCCGAAACGGCGTGCCGCGGAAAAACCGGGCCGGATCCGGCCTCCGAAACGGCGTGCCGCGGAAAAACCGGGCCGGATCCGGTCTCCGAAATGGCGTGCCGCGGAAAAACCGGGCCGGAAACGGCGTGCCGCGGAAAAACCGGGCCGGATCCGGCCTCCGAAACGGCGTGCCGCGGAAAAAACCGGGCCGGAAACGGCGTGCCGCGGAAAAACCGGGCCGGATGTGGCCTCCGAAACGGCGTGCCGCGGAAAAACCGGGCCGGAAACGGCGTGCCGCGGAAAAACCGGGCCGGATCCGGCCTCCGAAACGGCGTGCCGCGGAAAAACCGGGCCGGAAACGGCGTGCCGCGGAAAAACCGGGCCGGATCCGGCCTCCGAAACGGCGTGCCGCGGAAAAACCGGGCTGGATCCGGCCTCCGAAACGGCGTGCCGCGGAAAAACCGGGCCGGATCCGGCCTCCGAAACGGCGTGCCGCGGAAAAACCGGGCCGGATCCGGCCTCCGAAACGGCGTGCCGCGGAAAAACCGGGCCGGATCCGGCCTCCGAAACGGCGTGCCGCGGAAAAACCGGGCCGGATCCGGCCTCCGAAACGGCGTGCGGCGGAAAAACCGGCCGCATCCGGCCTCCGAAACGGCGTGCCGCGGAAAAACCGGGCCGGATCCGGCCTCCGAAACGGCGTGCCGCGGAAAAACCGGGCCGGATCCAGCCTCCGAAACGGCGTGCCGCGGAAAAACCGGGCCGGATCCGGCCTCCGAAACGGCGTGCCGCGGAAAAACCGGGCCGGAAACGGCGTGCCGCGGAAAAACCGGGCCGGATCCGGCCTCCGAAACGGCGTGCGGCGGAAAAACCGGGCCGGATCCGGCCTCCGAAACGGCGTGCCGCGGAAAAACCGGGCCGGATCCGGCCTCCGAAACGGCGTGCCGCGGAAAAACCGGGCCGGATCCGGCCTCCGAAACAGCGTGCCGCGGAAAAACCGGGCCGGAAACGGCGTGCCGCGGATAAACCAGGACGGATCCGGCCTCCAAAACGGCGTGCCGCGGAAAAACCGGGCCGGAAACGGCGTGCCGCGGAAAAACCGGGCCGGATCCGGCCTCCGAAACGGCGTGCCGCGGAAAAACCGGGCCGGATCCGGCCTCCGAAACGGCGTGCCGCGGAAAAACCGGGCCGGAAACGGCCTCCGAAACGGCGTGCCGCTGAAAAACCGGGCCGGAAACGGCGTGCGGCGGAAAAACCGGGCCGGATCCGGCCTCCGAAACGGCGTGCCGCGGAAAAACCGGGCCGGATCCGGCCTCCGAAACGGCGTGCCGCGGAAAAAACCGGGCCGGATCCGGCCTCCGAAACGGCGTGCCGCGGAAAAACCGGGCCGGATCCGGCCTCCGAAACGGCGTGCCGCGGAAAAACCGGGCCGGAAACGGCCTCCGAAACGGCGTGCCGCGGAAAAACCGGGCCGGATCCGGCCTCCGAAACGGCGTGCCGCGGAAAAACCGGGCCGGATCCGGCCTCCGAAACGGCGTGCCGCGGAAAAACCGGGCCGGATCCGGCCTCCGAAACGGCGTGCCGCGGAAAAACCGGGCCGGATCCGGCCTCCGAAACGGCGTGCCGCGGAAAAACCGGGCCGGAAACGGCCTCCGAAACGGCGTGCCGCGGAAAAACCGGGCCGGAAACGGCGTGCCGCGGAAAAACCGGGCCGGATCCGGCCTCCGAAACGGCGTGCCGCGGAAAAACCGGGCCGGAAACGGCGTGCCGCGGAAAAACCGGGCCGGATCCGGCCTCCGAAACGGCGTGCCGCCGAAAAACCGGGCCGGAAACGGCGTGCCGCGGAAAAACCAGGCCGGATCCGGCCTCCGAAACGGCGTGCCGCGGAAAAACCGGGCCGGATCCGGCCTCCGAAACGGCGTGCCGCGGAAAAACCGGGCCGGAAACGGCGTGCCGCACAAAAACCGGGCCGGATCCGGCCTCCGAAACGGCGTGCCGCGGAAAAACCGGGCCGGATCCGGCCTCCGAAACGGCGTGCCGTGGAAAAACCGGGCCGGAAACGGCGTGCCGCGGAAAAACCGGGCCGGATCCGGCCTCCGAAACGGCGTGCCGCTGAAAAACCGGGCCGGAAACGGCGTGCGGCGGAAAAACCGGGCCGGATCCGGCCTCCGAAACGGCGTGCCACGGAAAAACCGGGCCGGATCCGGCCTCCGAAACGGCGTGCCGCGGAAAAACCGGGCCGGATCCGGCCTCCGAAACGGCGTGCCGCGGAAAAACCGGGCCGGATCCGGCCTCCGAAACGGCGTGCCGCGGAAAAACCGGGCCGGATCCGGCCTCCGAAACGGCGTGCCGCGGAAAAACCGGGCCGGAAACGGCCTCCGAAACGGCGTGCCGCGGAAAAACCGGGCCGGATCCGGCCTCCGAAACGGCGTGTGCCGCGGAAAAACCGGGCCGGATCCGGCCTCCGAAACGGCGTGCCGCGGAAAAACCGGGCCGGATCCGGCCTCCGAAACGGCGTGCCGCGGAAAAACCGGGCCGGATCCGGCCTCCGAAACGGCGTGCCGCGGAAAAACCGGGCCGGAAACGGCCTCCGAAACGGCGTGCCGCGGAAAAACCGGGCCGGAAACGGCGTGCCGCGGAAAAACCGGGCCGATCCGGCCTCCGAAACGGCGTGCCGCGGAAAAACCGGGCCGGAAACGGCGTGCCGCGGAAAAACCGGGCCGGATCCGGCCTCCGAAACGGCGTGCCGCCGAAAAACCGGGCCGGAAACGGCGTGCCGCGGAAAAACCGGGCCGGATCCGGCCTCCGAAACGGCGTGCCGCGGAAAAACTGGGCCGGATCCGGCCTCCGAAACGGCGTGCCGCGGAAAAACCGGGCCGGAAACGGCGTGCCGCGGAAAAACCGGGCCGGATCCGGCCTCCGAAACGGCGTGCCGCGGAAAAACCGGGCCGGATCCGGCCTCCGAAACAGCGTGCCGCGGAAAAAACCGGGCCGGAAACGGCGTGCCGCGGAAAAACCGGGCCGGATCCGGCCTCCGAAACGGCATGCCGCGGAAAAACCGGGCCGGATCCGGCCTCCGAAACAGCGTGCCGCGGAAAAACCGGGCCGGAAACGGCGTGCCGCGGATAAACCAGGACGGATCCGGCCTCCAAAACGGCGTGCCGCGGAAAAACCGGGCCGGAAACGGCGTGCCGCGGAAAAACCGGGCCGGATCCGGCCTCCGAAACGGCGTGCCGCTGAAAAACCGGGCCGGAAACGGCGTGCGGCGGAAAAACGGGGCCGGATCCGGCCTCCGAAACGGCGTGCCGCGGAAAAACCGGGCCGGATCCGGCCTCCGAAACGGCGTGCC
>NW_027441127.1:0-40157 GCF_949628215.1 Phalacrocorax aristotelis | reverse complement strand
CCCCACTGTCCCCCAGGCGCAGGGACTGTCCCTGCAGTGCCTGTCCTCGGCCCGCGGCGACGTCGTCCGGGCGGCCGAGACGCTGCGCCGGGAAATGGCCGGCTCGGAGGGGACCAACGAGCGCCTCAACCGCGGCTTCAACGCCCGCATCATGGCCGTGAGTGTCCCCGTCACCCCCGGTGTCACCCGGCGCCTTGGCCCCACCCCGTCCCCTCAACACCCGCATCACGGCCACATCATTGTCACCTGCTGGTGTCACCAGGCGCCTTGGCCTCGCCCCGTCCCGTCAACACCTGCACCATGGTTGTGGGTGGTGCCGTCACACGTCACTGTCCCCTGTCCCCGTCCCATCAACGGTGGCCACATCCCCATTGGCCACATCCCCTCCCCATTGGTCCCATGTCCATCCCCTTTGGCCCCATCCCCATCCCCATTGGCCACATCCCCATCCCCATTGGCCACATCTCCATCCCCATTGGCCACATCCCCATCCCCATCCCCATTCGTCACATCCCCATTGGTCACATCCCCATCTGCATTGACCACATCCCCATCCCCATTGGCCACATCCCCATCCCCATTGGCCACATCCCCATCCCCATTGCCCACATCTCCATCCCCATTGGCCACATCTCCATCCCCATTGGCCACATCTCCATCCCCATTGGCCCCATCCCCATCCCCATTGGCCACATCGCCATCCCCATTGGTCACATCCCCATCCCCATTGGCCTCATCCCCAAAGCCATTGGCCACATCTCCATCCCCTTTGGTCACATCCCCATCCCCATTGGCCACATCCCCATCCCGATTGGTCAAATCTCCATCCTCATCCCCATTGGCCACATCCCCATCCCCATTGGCCACATCCCCATCGCCATTGGTCACATCCCCATCCCCATTGGTCACATCCCCATCCCCATTGGCCATATCCCCATCCCCATTGGTCACATCCCCATCCCCATTGGTCACATCCCCATCCCCATTGGTCACATCCCCATCCCCTTTGGCCCCATCCCCATCCCCATTGGCCACATCCCCATCCCCATCCCCATTGGTCACATCTCAATCCCCATCCCCATTGGCCACATCCCCATCCCCATCCCCATTGGTCACAACCCCATCCCATTGACCACATCTCCATCCCTATTGGCCACGTCACCATCCCCATTGGTCCCGTCCCCATCCCCTTTGGCCTCACCCCCAACCCCATTGGCCACATCCCCATCACCTTTGGTCATATCCCCATCCGCATTGGCCACATCCCATCCCCATTGGCCACATCCCTATCCCCATCCCCATTGGCCACATCCCCATCCCCTTTGGTCACATCCCGATCCCCATTGGCCACATCTCCATCCCCATTGGTCACATCCCCATCCCCATTGGTCACATCCCCATCCCCATCCCCATTGGCCACATTCTCATCCCCATTGATCACTTCCCCATCCCCATTGGCTCCGTCCCCATCCCCATTGGACACATCTCCAACCCCATTGGCCACATCACGATCCCCATTGGTCACATCCCAATCCTCAACCCCATTGGTCACTTCCCCATCCCCTTTGGCCTCATCCCCAACCTCATTGGCCACATCCCCATCCCCATTGGCCCCGTCCCCATCCCCACTGGCCACATCCCCATCCCCAGTGGCCACATACGCATCCTCATTGGTCAAATCTCTATCCTCTTCCCCATTGGTCACATCTCCATCCCCATTGGCCACATCCCCATCCCCATTGGCCACATCCCCATCCCCATTGGTCAGATCCCCATCCCGATCCCCATTCGCCCCATCCACAATCCCATTGGCCACATCCTGATCCCCATTGGTCACATCCCCATCCCCATTGGGCACATACCCATCCCCGTTGGCCACATCCCCATCCCCATTGGTCACATCCCCATCCCCATTGGCCCCATCCCCATCCCCATTGGTCACATCCCCATCCCCATTGGCCACATCCCCATCCCCATCCCCATTGGCCATACCACATCCCCATTGGCCACATCCCCATCCCCATTGGTCACAACCCCGTCCCCATTGGTCACATCACCATCCCCATCCCCATTGGCCACATCCCCATCCCCTTTGGTCACATCCCGATCCCCATTGGCCATATCTCCATCCCCATTGGTCACATCCCCGTCCCTATCCCCATTGGCCACATCTCCATCCCCATTGGCCACATCACGATCCCCATTGGTCACATCCCAATCCTCAACCCCATTGGTCACTTCCCCATCCCCTTTGGCCTCATCCCCAACCCCATTGGTCACATCCCCACCCCCATTGGTCACATCCCCATCACCATTGGCCCCGTACTTATCCCCATTGGACACATCCCCATCCCTATTGGCCACATCCCCATCCCCATTGGCCCCATCCCCATCCCCATTGGTCACATCCCCACCCCCATTGGTCACATCCCCATCCCCATTGGCCACATCCCCATCCCAAGTGGCCATATACGCATTCTCATTGGTCAAATGTCAATCCTCTTCCCCATTGGTCACATCCCCATCCCCATTGGCCACGTCCCCATCCCCATTGGCCACGTCGCCATCCCCTATGGCCACATCCCCATCCCCATTGGCCACATCCCCATCCCCATTGGTCCTATCCCCATCCCCATTGGTCACATCCCCATCCCCATTGGCCACTTCTCCATCCCCTCTGGCCACATCCCAATCCCCATTGGTCCCATCCCCACCCCCATTGGTCACATCCCCATCCCCATTGGTCACATCCGCATCCCCATTGGCCACATCCCCATTCCCATTGGCCCCGTCCCCATCCCCATTGGCCACATCCCCATCCCCTTTGGCCCCATCCCCATCCCCATTGGCCACATCCTCATCCCGATTAGCCACATCCCCATCCCCATTGGTCACATCTCAATCCCCATCCCCATTGGTCACATCTCCATCCCCATTGGCAACATCCCCATCCCCATCCGCATTGGCCACATCCCCATCCCCATTGGTCAAATCTCCATCCACATCCCCATTGGTCCCGTCCCCATCCCCATTGGTCACATCCCGATCCCCTTTGACCACATCTCCATCCCCATTGGCCACGTCTCCATCCGCATTGGAACATCCCTATCCCCATTGGCCACATCCCCATCCCCATTGGCCACACCCCCATCACCTTTGGTCACATCCCCATCCCCATTGGCCGCATCCCCATCCCCATTGGCCACATCCCCATCCCCATTGGCCACATCCCCATCCCCATTGGTCAAATCTCCATCCTCATCCCCATTTGTCACAACCCCATCCCCATTGGTCACATCCCCATCCCCTTTGGTCACATCCCGATCCCCATTGGCCACATCCGCATCCTCATTGGTCAAATCTCCATCCTCATCCCCATTGGCCACATCCCCATCCCCATTGGACACATCTCCATCCCCGTTGGCCCCATCCCCATCCCCATTGGCCACATCCCATCCCCATTGGCCACATCCCCATCCCCATTGGCCACATCCCCATCCCCATTGGCCACATCCCCATCCCCATTGGACCCGTTCTATCCCCATTGGCCACATCCCCATCCCTATTGGCCACATCCCCATTCCCTTTGGTCACATCCCCATCCCCATTGGACCCGTTCTATCCCCATTGGTCACATCCCCATCCCCATTGGCCACATCCCCATCCCCATTGGCCACATCCCCATCCCCTTTGGCCACATCCCCATCCCCATTGGCCATATCCCCATCCCCTTTGGCTCCGTCCCCATCCCCATTGGCCACATCCCCATCCCCATTGGCCATATCCCCATCCCCATTGGCCACATCCCCATCCCCATTGGTCACATCCCCATCCCCATTGGCCACATCCCCATCCCCATTGGCCACATCCTCATCCCCATTGGCCACATCCCCATCCCCATTGGCCACATCTCCATCCCCATTGGCCCCATCCCCATCCCCATTGGCCACATCCCCATCGCCATTGGTCACATCCCCATCCCCATTGGTCACATCCCCTTCCCCACCCCCATTGGTCACATCCTCATCCCTGTTGGCCACATCCCCATCCCCATAGCCCACATCTCCATCCCCAATGGCCCCATACCCATTGGCCACATCCCCATCCCCATTGGCCACATCTCCATCCCCATTGGCCCCGTCCCCATCCCCATTGGCCACATCCCCATCCCCATTGGCCCCATCCCCATCCCCTTTGGTCACATCCCCATCCCCATTGGACCTGTTCCATCCCCATTGGTCACATCCCCACCCCCATTGGTCACATCCCCATCCCCATTGGTCCCATCCCGATCCCCTTTGGCCACATCCCCATCCCCATTGGCCACATCCCCATCCCCATTGGTCCCATCCCCACCCCCATTGGTCACATCCCCATCCCCATTGGTCCCATCCCCATCCCCATTGGCCCCATCCCCATCCCCATTGGTCACATCCCCACCCCCATTGGTCACATCCCCATCCCCATTGGCCACTTCTCCATCCGCTTTGGCCACATCCCAATCCCCATTGGTCCCATCCCCACCCCCATTGGTCACATCCCCATCCCCATTGGCCACATCCCCATCCCCATTGGCCACATCCCTATCCCCTTTGGCCACATCCCCATCCCCATTGGCCACATCCCCATCCCCATTGGCCACATCCCCATCCCCTTTGGCCCCATCCCCATCCCCATTGGCCACATCCTCATCCCGATTAGCCACATCCCCATCCCCATTGGTCACATCTCAATCCCCATCCCCATTGGTCACATCTCCATCCCCATTGGCAACATCCCCATCCCCATCCGCATTGGCCACATCCCCATCCCCATTGGTCAAATCTCCATCCACATCCCCATTGGTCCCGTCCCCATCCCCATTGGTCACATCCCCATCCCCATTGACCACATCTCCATCCCCATTGGCCACGTCTCCATCCGCATTGGAACATCCCTATCCCCATTGGCCACATCCCCATCACCTTTGGTCACATCCCCATCCGCATTGGCCACATCCCCATCCCCATTGGCCCCATCCCCATCCCCTTTGGTCACATCCCCATCCCCATTGGTCAAATCTCCATCCTCATCCCCATTTGTCACAACCCCATCCCCATTGGTCACATCCCCATCCCCTTTGGTCACATCCCGATCCCCATTGGCCACATCCGCATCCTCAGTGGTCAAATCTCCATCCTCATCCCCATTGGCCACATCCCCATCCCCATTGGACACATCTCCATCCCCGTTGGCACCATCCCCATCCCCATTGGCCACATCCCCATCCCCATTGGCCACATCCCCATCCCCATTGGCCATATCCCCATCCCCATTGGCCCTATCCTCATCCCCATTGGCCACATCCCCATCCCCATTGGCCACATCTCCATCCCCATTGGCCCCGTCCCCATCCCCATTGGCCACATCCCCATCCCCATTGGTCCCATCCCCACCCCCATTGGTCACATCCCCATCCCCATTGGTCCCATCCCCATCCCCATTGGCCCCATCCCCATCCCCATTGGTCACATCCCCACCCCCATTGGTCACATCCCCATCCCCATTGGCCACTTCTCCATCCGCTTTGGCCACATCCCAATCCCCATTGGTCCCATCCCCACCCCCATTGGTCACATCCCCATCCCCATTGGCCACATCCCCATCCCCATTGGCCACATCCCTATCCCCTTTGGCCACATCCCCATCCCCATTGGCCACATCCCCATCCCCATTGGCCACATCCCCATCCCCTTTGGCCCCATCCCCATCCCCATTGGCCACATCCTCATCCCGATTAGCCACATCCCCATCCCCATTGGTCACATCTCAATCCCCATCCCCATTGGTCACATCTCCATCCCCATTGGCAACATCCCCATCCCCATCCGCATTGGCCACATCCCCATCCCCATTGGTCAAATCTCCATCCACATCCCCATTGGTCCCGTCCCCATCCCCATTGGTCACATCCCCATCCCCATTGACCACATCTCCATCCCCATTGGCCAAGTCTCCATCCGCATTGGAACATCCCTATCCCCATTGGCCACATCCCCATCACCTTTGGTCACATCCCCATCCGCATTGGCCACATCCCC
Source organism: Phalacrocorax aristotelis (assembly GCF_949628215.1). NCBI lineage: Eukaryota > Metazoa > Chordata > Aves > Suliformes > Phalacrocoracidae > Phalacrocorax > Phalacrocorax aristotelis. The sequence goes on along the minus strand of NW_027441127.1, from coordinate 34,077 downwards.
ATCCCCATTGGCCCCATCCCCATCCCCTTTGGTCACATCCCCATCCCCATTGGTCAAATCTCCATCCTCATCCCCATTTGTCACAACCCCATCCCCATTGGTCACATCCCCATCCCCTTTGGTCACATCCCGATCCCCATTGGCCACATCCGCATCCTCAGTGGTCAAATCTCCATCCTCATCCCCATTGGCCACATCCCCATCCCCATTGGACACATCTCCATCCCCGTTGGCACCATCCCCACCCCCATTGGCCACATCCCCATCCCCATTGGCCACATCCCCATCCCCATTGGCCATATCCCCATCCCCATTGGCCCTATCCTCATCCCCATTGGCCACATCCCCATCCCCATTGGCCACATCTCCATCCCCATTGGCCCCGTCCCCATCCCCATTGGCCACATCCCCATCCCCATTGGCCACTTCTCCATCCCCTTTGGCCACATCCCCATCCCCATTGGTCACATCCCCATCCCCATTGGCCACATCCCCATCCCCATTGGCCACATCCCCATCCCCTTTGGCCACATCCCCATCCCCATTGGTCACATCCCCATCCCCATTGGCCACATCCCCATCCCCATTGGCCATATCCCCATCCCCATTTTCCACATCCCCATCCCGATTGGTCAAATCTCCATCCTCATCCCCATTGGCCACATCCCCATCCCCATTGGCCACATCCCCATCCCCATTGGCCCCATCCCCATCCCCATTGGCCACATCCCCATCGCCATTGGTCACATCCCCATCCCCATTGGCCACATCCCCATCGCCATTGGTCACATCCCCATCCCCATTGGTCACATCCCCTTCCCCACCCCCATTGGTCACATCCTCATCCCTGTTGGCCACATCCCCATCCCCATAGCCCACATCTCCATCCCCAATGGCCCCATCCCCATTGGCCACATCCCCATCCCCATTGGCCACATCTCCATCCCCATTGGCCCCGTTCCCATCCCCATTGGCCCTATCCCCATCCCCATTGGCCCCATCCCCATCCCCATTGGCCACATCCCCATCCCCATTGGCCACATCCCCATCCCCATTGGCCACATCCCCATCCCCTTTGGTCACATCCCCATCACCATTGGACCTGTTCCATCCCCATTGGTCACATCCCCATCCCCATTGGTCACATCCCCATCCCCATTGGCCACATCCCCATCCCCATTGGTCACATCCCCACCCCCATTGGTCACATCCCCATCCCCATTGGTCACATCCCCACCCCCATTGGTCACATCCCCATCCCCATTGGCTGCATCCCCATCCCCATTGGTCACATGCCCATCCCCATTGGTCACATCCCGATCTCCATTGGTCCCATCCCCATCCCCATTGGCCACTTCTCCATCCCCTTTGGCCACATCCCCATCCCCATTGGTCCCATCCCCACCCCCATTGGTCACATCCCCATCCCCATTGGTCCCATCCCCATCCCCATTGGCCCCATCCCTATCCCCATTGGCCACATCCCCATCCCCATTGGTCCCATCCCCACCCCCATTGGTCACATCCCCATCCCCATTGGTCCCATCCCCATCCCCATTGGCCCCATCCCTATCCCCATTGGCCACATCCCCATCCCCATTGGTCACATCCCCACCCCCATTGGTCACATCCCCATCCCCATTGGCCACTTCTCCATCCCCTTTGGCCACATCCCCATCCCCATTGGCCCCATCCCCATCCCCATTGGCCACATCCCCATCGCCATTGGTCACATCCCCATCCCCATTGGCCACATCCCCATCGCCATTGGTCACATCCCCATCCCCATTGGTCACATCCCCTTCCCCACCCCCATTGGTCACATCCTCATCCCTGTTGGCCACATCCCCATCCCCATAGCCCACATCTCCATCCCCAATGGCCCCATCCCCATTGGCCACATCCCCATCCCCATTGGCCACATCTCCATCCCCATTGGCCCCGTTCCCATCCCCATTGGCCCTATCCCCATCCCCATTGGCCCCATCCCCATCCCCATTGGCCACATCCCCATCCCCATTGGCCACATCCCCATCCCCATTGGCCACATCCCCATCCCCTTTGGTCACATCCCCATCACCATTGGACCTGTTCCATCCCCATTGGTCACATCCCCATCCCCATTGGTCACATCCCCATCCCCATTGGCCACATCCCCATCCCCATTGGTCACATCCCCATCCCCATTGGTCACATCCCCACCCCCATTGGTCACATCCCCATCCCCATTGGCTGCATCCCCATCCCCATTGGTCACATGCCCATCCCCATTGGTCACATCCCGATCTCCATTGGTCCCATCCCCATCCCCATTGGCCACTTCTCCATCCCCTTTGGCCACATCCCCATCCCCATTGGTCCCATCCCCACCCCCATTGGTCACATCCCCATCCCCATTGGTCCCATCCCCATCCCCATTGGCCCCATCCCTATCCCCATTGGCCACATCCCCATCCCCATTGGTCACATCCCCACCCCCATTGGTCACATCCCCATCCCCATTGGCCACTTCTCCATCCCCTTTGGCCACATCCCCATCCCCTTTGGTCACATCCGCATCCCCATTGGCCACATCCCCATTCCCATTGGTCACATCCCCATCCCCATTGGCCACATCCCCATCCCCTTTGGCCACATCCCCATCCCCATTGGCCACATCCTCATCCCGATTAGCCACATCCCCATCCCCATTGGTCACATCTCAATCCCCATCCCCATTGGTCACATCTCCATCCCCATTGGCCGCATCCCCATCCCCATCCCCATTGGCCACATCCCCATCCCCATTGGCCACATCCGCATCCTCATTGGTCAAATCTGCATCCTCATCCCCATTTGTCACAACCCCATCCCCTTTGGTCACATCCCGATCCCCATTGGCCACATCCGCATCCTCATTGGTCAAATCTCCATCCTCATCCCCATTGGCCACATCCCCATCCCCATTGGACACATCTCCATCCCCGTTGGCCCCATCCCCATCCCCATTGGCCACATCCCCATCCCCATTGGCCACATCTCCATCCCCATTGGCCCCGTCCCCATCCCCATTGGCCCTATCCCCATCCCCATTGACCACATCTCCATCCCCATTGGCCCCGTCCCCATCCCCATTGGGCCTATCCCCATCCCCATTGGCCACTTCTCCATCCCCTTTGGGCACATCCCCATCCCCATTGGCCCCATCCCCATCCCCATTGGCCACATCACCATCCCCTTTGGTCACATCCCCATCCCCATTGGAACTGTTCCATCCCCATTGGTCACATCCCCACCCCCATTGGTCACATCCCCATCCCCATTGGTCACATCCGCACCCCCATTGGTCACATCCCCATCCCCATTGGCTGCATCCCCATCCCCATTGGTCACATGCCCATCCCCATTGGTCACATCCCGATCTCCATTGGTCCCATCCCCATCCCCATTGGCCACTTCTCCATCCCCTTTGGCCACATCCCCATCCCCATTGGTCCCATCCCGATCCCCTTTGGCCACATCCCCATCCCCATTGGCCACATCCCCATCCCCATTGGTCCCATCCCCACCCCCATTGGTCACATCCCCATCCCCATTGGCCCCATCCCCATCCCCATTGGCCCCATCCCCATCCCCATTGGCCACATCCCCATCCCCATTGGCCACATCCCCACCCCCATTGGTCACATCCCATCCCCATTGGCTGCATCCCCATCCCCATTGGTCACATGCCCATCCCCATTGGTCACATCCCGATCTCCATTGGTCCCATCCCCATCCCCATTGGCCCTATCCCCATCCCCATTGGCCACATCCCCATCCCCATTGGTCCCATCCCGATCCCCTTTGGCCACATCCCCATCCCCATTGGCCACATCCCCATCCCCATTGGTCCCATCCCCACCCCCATTGGTCACATCCCCATCCCCATTGGTCCCATCCCCATCCCCATTGGCCCCATCCCCATCCCCATTGGCCCCATCCCCATCCCCTTTGGTCACATCCCCATCCCCATTGGACCCGTTCTATCCCCATTGGTCACATCCCCATCCCCATTGGTCACATCCCCATCCCCATTGGCCACATCCCCATCCCCTTTGGCCCCATCCCCATCCCCATTGGCCACATCCTCATCCCGATTAGCCACATCCCCATCCCCATTGGCCACATCCCCATCCCCATCCCCATTGGTCACATCTCAATCCCCATCCCCATTGGTCACATCTCCATCCCCATTGGCCACATCCCCATCCCCATCCCCATTGGTCACAACCCCATCCCCATTGACCACATCTCCATCCCTATTGGCCACGTCCCCATCCCCATTGGTCCCGTCCCCATCCCCATTGGCCACATCCCTATCCCCATCCCCATTGGCCACATCCCCATCCCCATTGGTCAAATCTCCATCCTCATCCCCATTGGCCACATCCCCATCCCCTTTGGTCACATCCCGATCCCCATTGGCCACATCCGCATCCTCATTGGTCACATCTCGATCCCCATTGGCCACATCTCCATCCCCATTGGTCACATCCCCATCCCCATCCCCATTGGCCACATCCTCATCCCCATTGATCACTTCCCCATCCCCATTGGCTCCGTCCCCATCCCCATTGGACACATTTCCATCCCCATTGGACCAGTCCCCATCCCCATTGGCCACATCTCCATCCCCAGTGGCCACATCCCCATCTCCATTGGACCTGTCCCCATCCCTATTGGCCACATCCCCATCCCCATTGGACACATCCCCATCCCTATTGGCCACATTCCCATCCCCATTTGTCACATCCCCATCCCCATTGGTCACATCCCCATTCCCATTGGCCACATCCCCATCCCCATTGGTCAGATCCCCATCCCGATCCCCATTCGCCCCATCCACAATCCGATTGGCCACATCCTGATCCCCATTGGTCACATCCCCATCCCCATTGGTCACATCACCATCCCCATTGGTCACATCCCCATCCCCATTGGTCACATGCCCATCCCCTATGGCCACATCCCCATCCCCATTGGTCACATCCCCATCCCCATTGGCCCCATCCCCATACCCATTGGACACATACCCATCCCCATTGGCCACATCCCCATCCTCATTGCCCACATCCCCATCCCCATTGGCCACATCCCCATCCCCATCCCTATTGGCCACATCCCCATCCCCATTGGTCAAATCTCCATCCTCATCCCCATTGGTCACAACCCCGTCCCCATTGGTCACATCACCATCCCCATCCCCTTTGGTCACATCCCGATCCCCATTGGTCACATCCCCGTCCCTATCCCCATTGGCCACATCTCCATCCCCATTGGCCACATCACGATCCCCATTGGTCACATCCCAATCCTCAACCCCATTGGCCACATCCCCATCCCCATTGGTCCCATCCCCATCCCTATTGGCCCCATCCCCATCCCCATTGGCCACATAAGCATGTACATTAGTCAAATCTCCATCCTCATCCCCATTGGTCACATCCCCATCCCCATTGGCCACATACCCATCCCCAGTGGCCACATACGCATCCTCATTGGTCAAATGTCAATCCTCTTCCCCATTGGTCACATCCCCATCCTCATTGGCCACATCCCCATCCCCATTGGCCGCATCTCGATCTCCATTGGTCAAATCTCCATCCTCATATCCATTGGTCACATCCCCATCCCCATTGGCCACGTCGCCATCCCCTATGGCCAGATCCCCATCCCCATTGGTCACATACCCATCCCCATTGGCCACATCCCCATCCCCATTGGTCACATCCCCATCCGCATTGGCCACATCTCCATCCCCATTGGTCCTATCCCCATCCCCATTGGTCACTTCTCCTTCCCCTTTGGCCACATCCCAATCCCCATTGGTCCCATCCCCACCCCCATTGGTCACATCCCCATCCCCATTGGCCACATCCCTATCCCCTTTGGCCACATCCCCATCCCCTTTGGCCACATCCCCATCCCCTTTGGTCACATCCACATCCCCATTGGCCACATCCCCATTCCCATTGGCCCCGTCCCCATCCCCATTGGCCACATCCCCATCCCCATTGGCCCCATCCCCATCCCCATTGGCCACATCCTCATCCCGATTAGCCACATCCCCATCCCCATTGGTCACATCTCCATCCCCATTGGAAACATCCCCATCCCCATCCGCATTGGCCACATCCCCATCCCCATTGGTCAAATCTCCATCCACATCCCCATTGGTCCCGTCCCCATCCCCATTGGTCACATCCCCATCCCCATTGGCCACATCTCCATCCCCATTGGCCACGTCTCCATCCGCATTGGAACATCCCTATCCCCATTGGCCACATCCCCATCCCCATTGGCCACATCCCCATCCCCATCCCCATTGGCCACATCCCCATCCCCATTGGCCATATCCCCATCCCCATTGGTCACATCCCCATCCCCATTGGCCACATCCCCATCCCCATTGGCCATATCCCCATCCCCATTGGCCACATCCCCATCCCGATTGGTCAAATCTCCATCCTCATCCCCATTGGCCACATCCCCATCCCCATTGGTCACATCCCCATCCCCATTGGCCACATCCCCATCCCCTTTGGCCCCATCCCCATCCCCATTGGCCACATCCTCATCCCGATTAGCCACATCCCCATCCCCATTGGCCACATCCCCATCCCCATCCCCATTGGTCACATCTCAATCCCCATCCCCATTGGTCACATCTCCATCCCCATTGGCCACATCCCCATCCCCATCCCCATTGGTCACAACCCCATCCCCATTGACCACATCTCCATCCCTATTGGCCACGTCCCCATCCCCATTGGTCCCGTCCCCATCCCCATTGGCCACATCCCTATCCCCATCCCCATTGGCCACATCCCCATCCCCATTGGTCAAATCTCCATCCTCATCCCCATTGGCCACATCCCCATCCCCTTTGGTCACATCCCGATCCCCATTGGCCACATCCGCATCCTCATTGGTCACATCTCGATCCCCATTGGCCACATCTCCATCCCCATTGGTCACATCCCCATCCCCATCCCCATTGGCCACATCCTCATCCCCATTGATCACTTCCCCATCCCCATTGGCTCCGTCCCCATCCCCATTGGACACATTTCCATCCCCATTGGACCAGTCCCCATCCCCATTGGCCACATCTCCATCCCCATTGGCCACATCCCCATCTCCATTGGACCTGTCCCCATCCCTATTGGCCACATCCCCATCCCCATTGGACACATCCCCATCCCTATTGGCCACATTCCCATCCCCATTTGTCACATCCCCATCCCCATTGGTCACATCCCCATTCCCATTGGCCACATCCCCATCCCCATTGGTCAGATCCCCATCCCGATCCCCATTCGCCCCATCCACAATCCCATTGGCCACATCCTGATCCCCATTGGTCACATCCCCATCCCCATTGGTCACATCACCATCCCCATTGGTCACATCCCCATCCCCATTGGTCACATGCCCATCCCCTATGGCCACATCCCCATCCCCATTGGTCACATCCCCATCCCCATTGGCCCCATCCCCATACCCATTGGACACATACCCATCCCCATTGGCCACATCCCCATCCGCATTGCCCACATCCCCATCCCCATTGGCCACATCCCCATCCCCATCCCTATTGGCCACATCCCCATCCCCATTGGTCAAATCTCCATCCTCATCCCCATTGGTCACAACCCCGTCCCCATTGGTCACATCACCATCCCCATCCCCTTTGGTCACATCCCGATCCCCATTGGTCACATCCCCGTCCCTATCCCCATTGGCCACATCTCCATCCCCATTGGCCACATCACGATCCCCATTGGTCACATCCCAATCCTCAACCCCATTGGCCACATCCCCATCACCATTGGTCCCATCCCCATCCCTATTGGCCCCATCCCCATCCCCATTGGCCACATCCCCATCCCTATTGGCCACATCACGATCCCCATTGGTCACATCCCAATCCTCAACCCCATTGGCCACATCCCCATCCCCATTGGTCCCATCCCCATCCCTATTGGCCCCATCCCCATCCCCATTGGCCACATCCCGATCCCCATTGGCCACATCCGCATCCTCAGTGGTCAAATCTCCATCCTCATCCCCATTGGTCACATCCCCATCCCCATTGGCCACATACCCATCCCCAGTGGCCACATACGCATCCTCATTGGTCAAATATCAATCCTCTTCCCCATTGGTCACATCCCCATCCTCATTGGCCACATCCCCATCCCCATTGGCCGCATCTCGATCTCCATTGGTCAAATCTCCATCCTCATATCCATTGGTCACATCCCCATCCCCATTGGCCACGTCGCCATCCCATATGGCCAGATCCCCATCCCCATTGGTCACATACCCATCCCCATTGGCCACATCCCCATCCCCATTGGTCACATCCCCATCCGCATTGGCCACATCTCCATCCCCATTGGTCCTATCCCCATCCCCATTGGTCACTTCTCCTTCCCCTTTGGCCACATCCCAATCCCCATTGGTCCCATCCCCACCCCCATTGGTCACATCCCCATCCCCATTGGCCACATCCCTATCCCCTTTGGCCACATCCCCATCCCCTTTGGCCACATCCCCATCCCCTTTGGTCACATCCGCATCCCCATTGGCCACATCCCCATTCCCATTGGCCCGTCCCCATCCCCATTGGCCACATCCCGATCCCCATTGGCCCCATCCCCATCCCCATTGGCCACATCCTCATCCCGATTAGCCACATCCCCATCCCCATTGGTCACATCTCCATCCCCATTGGAAACATCCCCATCCCCATCCGCATTGGCCACATCCCCATCCCCATTGGTCAAATCTCCATCCACATCCCCATTGGTCCCGTCCCCATCCCCATTGGTCACATCCCCATCCCCATTGACCACATCTCCATCCCCATTGGCCACGTCTCCATCCGCATTGGAACATCCCTATCCCCATTGGCCACATCCCCATCCCCATTGGCCACATCCCCATCCCCATCCCCATTGGCCACATCCCCATCCCCATTGGCCACATCCCCATCCCCATTGGTCAAATCTCTATCCTCATCCCCATTTGTCTCAACCCCATCCCCATTGGTCACATCCCCATCCCCTTTGGTCACATCCCGATCCCCATTGGCCACATCCGCATCCTCAGTGGTCAAATCTCCATCCTCATCCCCATTGGCCACATCCCCATCCCCATTGGACACATCTCCATCCCCGTTGGCCCCATCCCCATCCCCATTGGCCACATCCCCATCCCCATCCCCATTGGCCCCGTCCCCATCCCCATTGGTCCTATCCCCATCCCCATTGGTCACATCCCCATCCCCATTGGACCCGTTCTATCCCCATTGGTCACATCCCCATCCCCATTGGTCACATACCGATCCCCTTTGGCCATATCCCCATCCCCTTTGGCCACATCCCCATCCCCATTGGCCATATCCCCATCCCCATTGGTCACATCCCCATCCCCATTGGCCACATCCCCATCCCCATTGGCCATATCCCCATCCCCATTGGCCACATCCCCATCCCGATTGGTCAAATCTCCATCCTCATCCCCATTGGCCACATCCCCATCCCCTTTGGACACATCTCCATCCCCATTGGCCCCATCCCCATCCCCATTGGCCACATCCCCATCGCCATTGGTCACATCCCCATCCCCATTGGTCACATCCCCTTCCCCACCCCCATTGGTCACATCCTCATCCCTGTTGGCCACATCCCCATCCCCATAGCCCACATCTCCATCCCCAATGGCCCCATCCCCATTGGCCACATCCCCATCCCCATTGGCCACATCTCCATCCCCATTGGCCCCGTCTCCATCTCCATTGGCCCTATCCCCATCCCCATTGGCCACATCCCCATCCCCATTGGCCACATCCCCATCCCCATTGGCCCCATCCCCATCCCCATTGGCCACATCCCCATCCCCTTTGGTCACATCCCCATCCCCATTGGAACTGTTCCATCCCCATTGGTCACATCCCCATCCCCATTGGTCACATCCCCATCCCCATTGGCCACATCCCCATCCTCATTGGTCACATCCCCACCCCCATTGGTCACATCCCCATCCCCATTGGCTGCATCGCCATCCCCATTGGTCACATGCCCATCCCCATTGGTCACATCCCGATCTCCATTGGTCCCATCCCCATCCCCATTGGCCACTTCTCCATCCCCTTTGGCCACATCCCCATCCCCATTGGTCCCATCCCGATCCCCTTTGGCCACATCCCCATCCCCATTGGCCACATCCCCATCCCCATTGGTCCCATCCCCACCCCCATTGGTCACATCCCCATCCCCATTGGTCCCATCCCCATCCCCATTGGCCCCATCCCCATCCCCATTGGCCACATCCCCACCCCCATTGGTCACATCCCCATCCCCATTGGCTGCATCCCCATCCCCATTGGTCACATGCCCATCCCCATTGGACCCGTTCTATCCCCATTGGTCACATCCCCATCCCCATTGATCACATCCCCATCCCCATCCCCATTGGCCACATCCCCATCCCCATTGGCCACATCCCCATCCCCTTTGGCCCCATCCCCATCCCAATTGGCCCCATCCCCATCCCAATTGGCCACATCCTCATCCCGATTAGCCACATCCCCATCCCCATTGGCCACATCTCCATCCCCATCCCCATTGGTCACATCCCCATCCCCATCCCCATTGGTCACATCTCAATCCCCATCCCCATTGGTCACATCTCCATCCCCATTGGCCACATCCCCATCCCCATCCCCATTGGTCACAACCCCATCCCCATTGACCACATCTCCATCCCTATTGGCCACGTCACCATCCCCATTGGTCCCGTCCCCATCCCCATTGGCCACATCCCTATCCCCATCCCCATTGGCCACATCCCCATCCCCATTGGTCAAATCTCCATCCTCATCCCCATTGGCCACATCCCCATCCCCTTTGGTCACATCTCGATCCCCATTGGCCACATCTCCATCCCCATTGGTCACATCCCCATCCCCATTGGTCACATCCCCATCCCCATCCCCATTGGCCACATCCTCATCCCCATTGATCACTTCCCAATCCCCATTGGCTCCGTCCCCATCCCCATTGGCCACATCCCCATCTCCATTGGACCCGTCCCCATCCCTATTGGCCACATCCCCATCCCCATTGGACACATTCCCATCCCTATTGGCCACATCCCCATCCCCATTTGTCACATCCCCATCCCCATTGGTCACATCCCCATCCCCATTGACCACATCTCCATCCCCATTGGCCACGTCTCCATCCGCATTGGAACATCCCTATCCCCATTGGCCACATCCCCATCCCCATTGGCCACATCCCCATCCCCATCCCCATTGGCCACATCCCCATCCCCATTGGCCACATCCCCATCCCCATTGGTCAAATCTCTATCCTCATCCCCATTTGTCTCAACCCCATCCCCATTGGTCACATCCCCATCCCCTTTGGTCACATCCCGATCCCCATTGGCCACATCCGCATCCTCAGTGGTCAAATCTCCATCCTCATCCCCATTGGCCACATCCCCATCCCCATTGGACACATCTCCATCCCCGTTGGCCCCATCCCCATCCCCATTGGCCACATCCCCATCCCCATCCCCATTGGCCCCGTCCCCATCCCCATTGGTCCTATCCCCATCCCCATTGGTCACATCCCCATCCCCATTGGACCCGTTCTATCCCCATTGGTCACATCCCCATCCCCATTGGTCACATACCGATCCCCTTTGGCCATATCCCCATCCCCTTTGGCCACATCCCCATCCCCATTGGCCATATCCCCATCCCCATTGGTCACATCCCCATCCCCATTGGCCACATCCCCATCCCCATTGGCCATATCCCCATCCCCATTGGCCACATCCCCATCCCGATTGGTCAAATCTCCATCCTCATCCCCATTGGCCACATCCCCATCCCCTTTGGACACATCTCCATCCCCATTGGCCCCATCCCCATCCCCATTGGCCACATCCCCATCGCCATTGGTCACATCCCCATCCCCATTGGTCACATCCCCTTCCCCACCCCCATTGGTCACATCCTCATCCCTGTTGGCCACATCCCCATCCCCATAGCCCACATCTCCATCCCCAATGGCCCCATCCCCATTGGCCACATCCCCATCCCCATTGGCCACATCTCCATCCCCATTGGCCCCGTCTCCATCTCCATTGGCCCTATCCCCATCCCCATTGGCCACATCCCCATCCCCATTGGCCACATCCCCATCCCCATTGGCCCCATCCCCATCCCCATTGGCCACATCCCCATCCCCTTTGGTCACATCCCCATCCCCATTGGAACTGTTCCATCCCCATTGGTCACATCCCCATCCCCATTGGTCACATCCCCATCCCCATTGGCCACATCCCCATCCTCATTGGTCACATCCCCACCCCCATTGGTCACATCCCCATCCCCATTGGCTGCATCGCCATCCCCATTGGTCACATGCCCATCCCCATTGGTCACATCCCGATCTCCATTGGTCCCATCCCCATCCCCATTGGCCACTTCTCCATCCCCTTTGGCCACATCCCCATCCCCATTGGTCCCATCCCGATCCCCTTTGGCCACATCCCCATCCCCATTGGCCACATCCCCATCCCCATTGGTCCCATCCCCACCCCCATTGGTCACATCCCCATCCCCATTGGCCATATCCCCATCCCCATTGGCCCCATCCCCATCCCCATTGGCCACATCCCCACCCCCATTGGTCACATCCCCATCCCCATTGGCTGCATCCCCATCCCCATTGGTCACATGCCCATCCCCATTGGACCCGTTCTATCCCCATTGGTCACATCCCCATCCCCATTGATCACATCCCCATCCCCATCCCCATTGGCCACATCCCCATCCCCATTGGCCACATCCCCATCCCCTTTGGCCCCATCCCCATCCCAATTGGCCCCATCCCCATCCCAATTGGCCACATCCTCATCCCGATTAGCCACATCCCCATCCCCATTGGCCACATCTCCATCCCCATCCCCATTGGTCACATCCCCATCCCCATCCCCATTGGTCACATCTCAATCCCCATCCCCATTGGTCACATCTCCATCCCCATTGGCCACATCCCCATCCCCATCCCCATTGGTCACAACCCCATCCCCATTGACCACATCTCCATCCCTATTGGCCACGTCACCATCCCCATTGGTCCCGTCCCCATCCCCATTGGCCACATCCCTATCCCCATCCCCATTGGCCACATCCCCATCCCCATTGGTCAAATCTCCATCCTCATCCCCATTGGCCACATCCCCATCCCCTTTGGTCACATCCCGATCCCCATTGGCCACATCCGCATCCTCATTGGTCACATCTCGATCCCCATTGGCCACATCTCCATCCCCATTGGTCACATCCCCATCCCCATTGGTCACATCCCCATCCCCATCCCCATTGGCCACATCCTCATCCCCATTGATCACTTCCCAATCCCCATTGGCTCCGTCCCCATCCCCATTGGCCACATCCCCATCTCCATTGGACCCGTCCCCATCCCTATTGGCCACATCCCCATCCCCATTGGACACATCCCCATCCCTATTGGCCACATCCCCATCCCCATTTGTCACATCCCCATCCCCATTGGTCACATCCCCATCCCCATTGACCACATCTCCATCCCCATTGGCCACGTCTCCATCCGCATTGGAACATCCCTATCCCCATTGGCCACATCCCCATCCCCATTGGCCACATCCCCATCCCCATCCCCATTGGCCACATCCCCATCCCCATTGGCCACATCCCCATCCCCATTGGTCAAATCTCTATCCTCATCCCCATTTGTCTCAACCGCATCCCCATTGGTCACATCCCCATCCCCTTTGGTCACATCCCGATCCCCATTGGCCACATCCGCATCCTCAGTGGTCAAATCTCCATCCTCATCCCCATTGGCCACATCCCCATCCCCATTGGACACATCTCCATCCCCGTTGGCCCCATCCCCATCCCCATTGGCCACATCCCCATCCCCATTGGCCCCGTCCCCATCCCCATTGGTCCTATCCCCATCCCCATTGGTCACATCCCCATCCCCATTGGCCACTTCTCCATCCCCTTTGGTCACATCCCCATCCCCATTGGACCCGTTCTATCCCCATTGGTCACATCCCCATCCCCATTGGTCACATCCCGATCCCCTTTGGCCATATCCCCATCCCCTTTGGCCACATCCCCATCCCCATTGGCCATATCCCCATCCCCATTGGTCACATCCCCATCCCCATTGGCCACATCCCCATCCCCATTGGCCATATCCCCATCCCCATTGGCCACATCCCCATCCCGATTGGTCAAATCTCCATCCTCATCCCCATTGGCCACATCCCCATCCCCTTTGCACACATCTCCATCCCCATTGGCCCCATCCCCATCCCCATTGGCCACATCCCCATCGCCATTGGTCACATCCCCATCCCCATTGGTCACATCCCCTTCCCCACCCCCATTGGTCACATCCTCATCCCTGTTGGCCACATCCCCATCCCCATAGCCCACATCTCCATCCCCAATGGCCCCATCCCCATTGGCCACATCCCCATCCGCATTGGCCACATCTCCATCCCCATTGGCCCCGTCCCCATCCCCATTGGCCCTATCCCCATCCCCATTGGCCACATCCCCATCCCCATTGGCCACATCCCCATCCCCATTGGCCCCATCCCCATCCCCATTGGCCACATCCCCATCCCCTTTGGTCACATCCCGATCCCCATTGGCCACATCCGCATCCTCATTGGTCACATCTCGATCCCCATTGGCCACATCTCCATCCCCATTGGTCACATCCCCATCCCCATTGGTCACATCCCCATCCCCATCCCCATTGGCCACATCCTCATCCCCATTGATCACTTCCCAATCCCCATTGGCTCCGTCCCCATCCCCATTGGCCACATCCCCATCTCCATTGGACCCGTCCCCATCCCTATTGGCCACATCCCCATCCCCATTGGACACATCCCCATCCCTATTGGCCACATCCCCATCCCCATTTGTCACATCCCCATCCCCATTGGTCACATCCCCATCCCCATTGACCACATCTCTATCCCCTTTGGCCACGTCTCCATCCGCATTGGAACATCCCTATCCCCATTGGCCACATCCCCATCCCCATTGGCCACATCCCCATCCCCATTTGTCACATCCCCATCCCCATTGGTCACATCCCCATCCCCATTGACCACATCTCCATCCCCATTGGCCACGTCTCCATCCGCATTGGAACATCCCTATCCCCATTGGCCACATCCCCATCCCCATTGGCCACATCCCCATCCCCATCCCCATTGGCCACATCCCCATCCCCATTGGCCACATCCCCATCCCCATTGGTCAAATCTCTATCCTCATCCCCATTTGTCTCAACCCCATCCCCATTGGTCACATCCCCATCCCCTTTGGTCACATCCCGATCCCCATTGGCCACATCCGCATCCTCAGTGGTCAAATCTCCATCCTCATCCCCATTGGCCACATCCCCATCCCCATTGGACACATCTCCATCCCCGTTGGCCCCATCCCCATCCCCATTGGCCACATCCCCATCCCCATCCCCATTGGCCCCGTCCCCATCCCCATTGGTCCTATCCCCATCCCCATTGGTCACATCCCCATCCCCATTGGCCACTTCTCCATCCCCATTGGTCACATCCCCATCCCCATTGGTCACATCCCGATCCCCTTTGGCCATATCCCCATCCCCTTTGGCCACATCCCCATCCCCATTGGCCATATCCCCATCCCCATTGGTCACATCCCCATCCCCTTTGGCCATATCCCCATCCCCATTGGCCACATCCCCATCCCGATTGGTCAAATCTCCATCCTCATCCCCATTGGCCACATCCCCATCCCCTTTGGACACATCTCCATCCCCATTGGCCCCATCCCCATCCCCTTTGGCCACATCCCCATCGCCATTGGTCACATCCCCATCCCCATTGGTCACATCCCCTTCCCCACCCCCATTGGTCACATCCTCATCCCTGTTGGCCACATCCCCATCCCCATAGCCCACATCTCCATCCCCAATGGCCCCATCCCCATTGGCCACATCCCCATCCGCATTGGCCACATCTCCATCCCCATTGGCCCCGTCCCCATCCCCATTGGCCCTATCCCCATCCCCATTGGCCACATCCCCATCCCCATTGGCCCCATCCCCATCCCCATTGGTCAAATCTCCATCCTCATCCCCATTGGCCACATCCCAATCCCCTTTGGTCACATCCCGATCCCCATTGGCCACATCCGCATCCTCATTGGTCACATCTCGATCCCCATTGGCCACATCTCCATCCCCATTGGTCACATCCCCATCCCCATTGGTCACATCCCCATCCCCATCCCCATTGGCCACATCCTCATCCCCATTGATCACTTCCCAATCCCCATTGGCTCCGTCCCCATCCCCATTGGCCACATCCCCATCTCCATTGGTCACATCCCCATCCCCATTGGTCACATCCCCTTCCCCACCCCCATTGGTCACATCCTCATCCCTGTTGGCCACATCCCCATCCCCATAGCCCACATCTCCATCCCCAATGGCCCCATCCCCATTGGCCACATCTCCATCCCCATTGGCCCCGTCCCCATCCCCATTGGCCCTATCTCCATCCCCATTGGCCACATCCCCATCCCCATTGGCCACATCCCCATCCCCATTGGCCCCATCCCCATCCCCATTGGCCACATCCCCATCCCCTTTGGTCACATCCCCATCCCCATTGGAACTGTTCCATCCCCATTGGTCACATCCCCATCCCCATTGGTCACATCCCCATCCCCATTGGCCACATCCCCATCCCCATTGGTCACATCCCCACCCCCATTGGTCACATCCCCATCCCCATTGGCTGCATCGCCATCCCCATTGGTCACATGCCCATCCCCATTGGTCACATCCCGATCTCCATTGGTCCCATCCCCATCCCCATTGGCCACTTCTCCATCCCCTTTGGCCACATCCCCATCCCCATTGGTCCCATCCCGATCCCCTTTGGCCACATCCCCATCCCCATTGGCCACATCCCCATCCCCATTGGTCCCATCCCCACCCCCATTGGTCACATCCCCATCCCCATTGGTCCCATCCCCATCCCCATTGGCCCCATCCCCATCCCCATTGGCCACATCCCCATCCCCATTGGCCACATCCCCATCCCCATTGGTCACATCCCCACCCCCATTGGTCACATCCCCATCCCCATTGGCTGCATCCCCATCCCCATTGGTCACATGCCCATCCCCATTGGACCCGTTCTATCCCCATTGGTCACATCCCCATCCCCATTGATCACATCCCCATCCCCATCCCCATTGGCCACATCCCCATCCCCATTGGCCACATCCCCATCCCCTTTGGCCCCATCCCTATCCCAATTGGCCCCATCCCCATCCCAATTGGCCACATCCTCATCCCGATTAGCCACATCCCCATCCCCATTGGCCACATCTCCATCCCCATCCCCATTGGTCACATCTCAATCCCCATCCCCATTGGTCATATCTCCATCCCCATTGGCCACATCCCCATCCCCATCCCCATTGGTCACAACCCCATCCCCATTGACCACATCTCCATCCCTATTGGCCACGTCACCATCCCCATTGGTCCCGTCCCCATCCCCATTGGCCACGTCCCTATCCCCATCCCCATTGGCCACATCCCCATCCCCATTGGTCAAATCTCCATCCTCATCCCCATTGGCCACATCCCCATCCCCTTTGGTCACATCCCGATCCCCATTGGCCACATCCGCATCCTCATTGGTCACATCTCGATCCCCATTGGCCACATCTCCATCCCCATTGGTCACATCCCCATCCCCATTGGTCACATCCCCATCCCCATCCCCATTGGCCACATCCTCATCCCCATTGATCACTTCCCAATCCCCATTGGCTCCGTCCCCATCCCCATTGGCCACATCCCCATCTCCATTGGACCCGTCCCCATCCCTATTGGCCACATCCCCATCCCCATTGGACACATCCCCATCCCTATTGGCCACATCCCCATCCCCATTTGTCACATCCCCATCCCCATTGGTCACATCCCCATCCCCATTGGCCACATCCCCATCCCCATTGGTCAGATCCCCATCCCGATCCCCATTCGCCCTATCCACAATCCCATTGGCCACATCCTGATCCCCATTGGTCACATCCCCATCCCCATTGGTCACATCACCATCCCCATTGGTCACATCCCCATCCCCATTGGTCACATCCCCATCCCCATCCCCATTGGTCACATCCCCATCCCCATTGGGCACATCCCCATCCCCATTGGTCACATCCCCATCCCTATCCCCATTGGGCACATCCCCATCCCTATTGGGCACATCCCCATCCCCATTGGCCACATTCCCATCCCCATTGGCCACGTCGCCATCCCCTATGGCCACATCCCCATCCCCATTGGTCACATCCCCATCCCCATTGGCCCCATCCCCATCCCCATTGGTCACATACCCATCCCCATTGGCCACATCCCCATCCGCATTGCCCACATCCCCATCCCCATTGGCCACATCCCCATCCCCATCCCTATTGGCCATACCACATCCCCATTGGCCACATCCCCATCCCCATTGGTCAAATCTCCATCCTCATCCCCATTGGTCACAACCCCGTCCCCATTGGTCACATCACCATCCCCATCCCCATTGGCCACATCCCCATCCCCTTTGGTCACATCCCGATCCCCATTGGTCACATCCCCGTCCCTATCCCCATTGGCCACATCTCCATCCCCATTGGCCACGTCACGATCCCCATTGGTCACATCCCAATCCTCAACCCCATTGGCCACATCCCCATCACCACTGGCCCCATCCCCATCCCTATTGGCCCCATCCCCATCCCCATTGGCCACATCCGCATCCCCATTGGCCACATCCCCATCCCCATTGGCCACATACCCATCCCCAGTGGCCACATACGCATCCTCATTGGTCAAATGTCAATCCTCTTCCCCATTGGTCACATCCCCATCCTCATTGGCCACATCCCCATCCCCATTGGCCGCATCTCGATCTCCATTGGTCAAATCTCCATCCTCATATCCATTGGTCACATCCCCATCCCCATTGGCCACGTCGCCATCCCCTATGGCCACATCCCCATCCCCATTGGTCACATACCCATCCCCATTGGCCACATCCCCATCCCCATTGGTCACATCCCCATCCGCATTGGCCACATCTCCATCCCCATTGGTCCTATCCCCATCCCCATTGGTCATATCCCCATCCCCATTGGTCACTTCTCCATCCCCTTTGGCCACATCCCAATCCCCATTGGTCACATCCTAATCCCCGTTGGCTACATCCCCATCCCCATTGGCCACATCCCCATCCTCATCCTCATTGGCCACATCCCCATCCCCATTGGTCACATCCCCATCCCCATTAGCCACATCCCCATCCCCATTGGTCACATCTCCATCCTCATCTCCATTGGTCACATCCCCATCCCCACTGGCCCCGTACCCATCCCCATTGGTCACATCCCCATCCCCATTGGCCACATCCCCATCCCCATTGGTCACATCCCCATCCCCATCGGCCCCATCCCCATCCCCATTGGTCACATCTCCATCCTCATCTCCATTGGTCACATACCCATCCCCATTGGTCACATCCCCATCCCCATTGGCCCCATCCCCATCCCCATTGGCCACATCCCCATCCCCATTGGTCACATCCCCATCCCCATTAGCCACATCCCCATCCCCATTGGTCACATCTCCATCCTCATCTCCATTGGTCACATCCCCATCCCCACTGGCCCCGTACCCATCCCCATTGGGCACATCCCCATCCCCATCGGCCCCATCCCCATCCCCATCGGCCCCATCCCCATCCCCATTGGCCCCGTCCCCATCCCCATTGGTCACATCCCCATCCCCATTGGCCCCATCCCCATCCCCATTGGCCAAATCCCCATCCCCATTGGCCCCGTCCCCATCCCCATTGGTCACATCCCCATCCCCATTGGCCACATCCCCATCCCCATCGGCCCCATCCCCATCCCCATTGGCCCCATCCCCATCCCCATTGGTCACTTCCCCGTCCCCATTGGCCACATCCCCATCCCCATTGGTCACATCTCCATCCCCATCCCCATTGGTCACTTCCCCGTCCCCATTGGCCACATCCCCATCCCCATTGGCCACGTCCCCATCCCCTTTGGCTCCGTCCCCATCCCCATTGGTCACATCCCCATCCCCATTGGTCACATCTCCATCCCCATCCCCATTGGTCACATCCCCATCCCCATTGGCCACGTCCCCATCCCCTTTGGCTCCGTCCCCATCCCCATTGGTCACATCCCCATCCCCATTGGCCACGTCCCCATCCCCATTGGTCACATCCCCATCCCCATTGGCCACATCCCCATCCCCTTTGGCTCCGTCCCCATCCCCATTGGTCACATCCCCATCCCCATTAGTCCAATCCCCGTCCCCATTGGCCACATCCCCATCGCCATTGGCCCCGTCCCCATCCCCGCCTGTTTGGCCCCGCCGCTTTGGCCCCGCCCCGCCCCTTTGGCCCCGCCACGCTGACGGCGTCCCATCCGCAGGCCGAGGCCTCGCTCCTGTCCCCCTTCGTGTCCCCCCTGGCCGCCCCGTTCCGCCACGTGCTGCTGGGCCGCGGGGGCCACACGCTGCCGGCGCTGGCGGCGCGGCTGGGGGGCGGGCGGGGGGCGCGGGGGGCCGCCGCCCGCCGCCGCCTGGCCCTGCTCGCCTGGACCCTGCAGGGCACGGCCGGCGCCCTGGCCGGGGACGCCTGGCGCCGCGGGGACGTCGGCGACCGCGGCGACATCTGGGACCAGGGGGGGCTGGGGGACGGGGGGGAGCACGGGGACCCCGGGGACCGCGGTGGCCCTGGGGACAACGGGGACTATGGGGACAATGGGGACACGTGGGACCGCGGTGGCCCTGGGGACAGCTGGGACTATGGGGACTATGGGGACCATGGTGGCCCTGGGGACCGCGGTGGCCCTGGGGGCAACGGGGACTATGGGGACACACGGGATCGTGGTGACCCTGGGGATCATGGTGTCCCTGGGGACAATGGGGACCTCTGGGACTATGGGGACTATGGGGACATCTGGGATGGTGGTGGCCTCGGGGACAACGGGGACATCTGGGATCATGGTGGGCCTTGGTGACACCTGGGACCATGGGGACAGCGGGGGCTCGGGGACGGGGGAGAGCACGGGGACCCCAGGGACCGCGGTGGCCCTGGGGACAACGGGGACTATGGGGACAACGGGGACACGTGGGATCGTGGTGGCCCTGGGGACAAGGGGGGCAACGGGCACACCTGGGTCATGGCAGGCCTTGGTGTCACCTGGGACCGTGGGGACGTGGGGGACATCTGGAATCGTGGTGGCCCTGGGGACCATGATGGCGCTGGGGACAAGGGGGACAACGGGGACCTTGGGGACCCCTGGGGGACCTTGGGGACCCCGGGTCGTGGTGGCCTTGGGGACCCCTGGGGGACCTTGGGGACACCTGGACAACGGGGCCCCCCAGGGCCCCCCCCGGGACATTGGGGACCCCCTGACCTTGGGGGGGGAGGGGGACACCCCCCCCCCCCGGGTCCCCCCAGCCCCGCCCCCCCCCCCCCCCACCAGCCCTTGACCTGCTCCTCCCCCGCCCCGGTGGGACCCAGGCATGGGGGCAGCCTGGCCCCGCCCCCTCATTTGCATACCACGGGCAGCGCTTTAATTGGCTCCGACTTCGGGCCATAAATTAACAGAATCGTTTAAAAAACAAAATATATAAAAATAATAAAAAGCACCTGGGGGGCCCCGCCCACCCGGGCCCCGCCCACCCGGGCTCCATCTATTGGGACCACGCCTGCTCAGACTCCGCCCACCCACCCCACCCCCCGCCTCAAGATGCGCCCCCGGGCGTGGCCTCCGCAGCCCCACCCACTTTGGTCACAACAGGGAGGGGTGGGGCCAAAGAGCTGTGACATCACCGTGGCCTCATGACGTCACCGGGGAGGTGTGGCCCCGGGCGATGATGTCACGAGCGGCGACGCCACGGGAGCCCCGGGGTGTGACATCACACAGCAGGCCCCGCCCACAGCCTCGCTCCCCTGTGACATCACCAACCTGGAGTCCGTGGGCAGCCAGCGGTGACGTTATCTGCGCCGGTGATGTCACTGGTGATGTCACTGTGACATCACGGGGAAAAGTCATGCTTTGGTATAACAGGGCATGGCGGCCATACTGGGGCGGCCATCTTGGGGCGGCCATCTTGGCATGGCGGCCATCTTGGCATGGCGGCCATACTGGGGCGGCCATCTTGGGGCGGCCATCTTGGCATGGCGGCCATACTGGGGCGGCCATCTTGGGGCGGCCATCTTGGTGATTCAAGCAGGGCCAAGCCCCTCAGAACAGGTCCATGGCGTCCTGGCAGCCATCTTGTCAGGGGCGGGGCCACAGCGGGGGCGGGGCTCAGAAGTGGGGGTCCCCCTTGGGGGCGCTCTGCAGGCTCTGGGCGCTGTCGAGGATCCGCTGCTGGTGCCCGGCCAGCGTCACCCCCCATGCGTAGCAGGTCCCTGCCGGGGACACGGGGGTCACCGCTGCGCCCACCGTGTCTCCCCACATCTCGATGTCTCCTGAAGCACCCACCCCACCCCCGTCCCATGTCCCCCATGTCCCCCCATGTCCCTCCAGGCCCACGTCCCACAGTGTCACCCCGCACCCCTCCTGTCCCCCCATGTCACCCCATTTCCCCAACATCTCCATGTCCCACCACGTCCTCCCATGACCTCGTGATCCCCCACATCCCCCCACGTCCTCCCATGTCCCCCAGTGTCCCCCATCCCCATGTCCCCCCCCCCAGCTCCCCGTGTCCCCCCAGGCCCTGACATCCCCACAGACCCCCATGCTCCATGTCCCCCATGTCCCCCCCCCCACACCCATGTCCCCATATCGCCCCACGTCCCCCTGTCGCCCCACTCCCTCCCCACCCCATGTCCCCCCACATCCTCCTGCCCCCCCGCCCCCTTGTCCCCCTGCCCCCCCACCCCCACATCCACATTCCCCCCATGTCCCCCTGTCGTCCCCCCATCGATTTCCCCCCATATCCCCGTGCCCCCCCCACCCCACTTCCCCCTCATCCCCCTGCCCCCCTCACACCCCCGGCCCCCCCCGGCCCCCCGCCCCCCGTACTCGCTGCGCAGCCGCGGCAGCAGCTCCAGGCTGGTGACGCCGGCGCTGCTGAAGGTCTCCTCGTATCGGCCCAGCTGGAGCGTGCGGAGCCACTCGCCCACCGAGGCGAAGGGGGTCCCGGGGGTCCCGGGGGGCGCGGGGGGGCTGCGCTGCGCCAGCTGGGGCGGGGAGGGCCTGCGGGCACCGGGTCAGCCCCACAGCGCCCCATAGTCTGCCACCCCAAGGCAACCCAGGCTTCTGGGACCCCCCTACCCAAGCACCCAGGCACCCAGGAGACCCCCACCCAAGCACCCAGGCACCCAGGCCAGCCCCACAGCACCCCATAACCTGCCACCCCAAGGCAACCCAGGCTTCCAGGACCCCCCACCCAATGATCCAGGCATCCAGGAGACCCCACCCAAGCACCCAGGCACCCAGGCCAGCCCCACCCACAGCACCCCATAACCTGCCACCCCAAGGCGACCCAGGCTTCCGGCACCCCCCACCCAAGCACCCAGGCATCGAGGACCCCACCCAAGGGCCCAGCTTCCAGGAGACCCGCCACCCAGGCACCCAGGTGTCCAGGACCCCCCACCCAAGGACCCAGACATCCAGAAGACCCCCACCCAAGGACCCAGGCATCTAGGAGACCCCCACCCAAGCCCAGGTCAGCCCCACGGCACCCCATAGTCTGCCACCCCAAGGCAACCCAGGCTTCTGGGACCCCCCTACCCAAGCACCCAGGCACCCAGGAGACCCCCACCCAAGCACCCAGGCACCCAGGCCAGCCCCACAGCACCCCATAACCTGCCACCCCAAGGCAACCCAGGCTTCCAGGACCCCCCACCCAATGATCCAGGCATCCAGGAGACCCCCACCCAAGCACCCAGGCACCCAGGCCAGCCCCACAGCACCCCATAACCTGCCACCCCAAGGCGACCCAGGCTTCCGGCACCCCCCACCCAAGCACCCAGGCATCGAGGACCCCCACCCAAGGGCCCAGGCTTCCAGGAGACCCGCCACCCAGGCACCCAGGTGTCCAGGACCCCCCACCCAAGGACCAGACATCCAGAAGACCCCCACCCAAGGACCCAGGCATCTAGCAGACCCCCACCCAAGCATGCAGGCACCCAGGCCAGCCCACAGCACCCATAACCTGCCACCCCAAGGCAACCCAGGCTTCCAGGACCCCCCATCCAAGCACCCAGGCACCCAGGTCAGCCCCACAGCACCCCATGGCGACCCAGGCACCCGGGAGACCCCCCCCAGGCACCGCGGCGTACCGGTGGGCGTCGGGGGCGGTGACGCGGAGGGTGGCGGGGTGGCGGATGAGGCGGTCAAGGGCGCTGACGATGTCGGGGAAGCGGGGCCGGGCGTTGCGGTCGCGCTGCCAACAGTCCAGCATCAGGCGGTGCAGCGCCGTGGGGCAGCGGGGGGGTGGCGGCAGCCGGTAATCCTGCTCGATGGCGTTGATCACCTGCAGGGGGGCACGAGCTCAGGGACCCTGAACCCCACTTCGGGGGACCCAGGGGTCCAGGGGGGACCCACTGCCGACCAGACACCCAGGGGATCCTCTGCCCCATGGGAGACCCCGACCCATGGGGGACCCCGGGCCTCTGAACCCCACTTCTGGGGAGCCGGGAATCTGGGGGGGGTCCCAGGCATTTGGGGGGGACGCAGTGGTTTGGGGGACCCTCTGCCACATGGGGGACCCACACGTCTCTGGGGGAGCCCCCACCCCATGGGGACCCAGGGCCTCTGAACCCCACTTCTGGGGAGCCGGAATCTGGGGGGTCCCGGGAATCTGGGGGGAACCCAGGCATTTAGGGGGGGATGCAGTGGTTTGGGGGACCCTCTGCCCCATGGGGGACCCACACGTCTGGGGGAGCCCCCACCCCATGGGGACCCAGGGCCTCTGAACCCCACTTCTGGGGAGCCGGGAATCTGGGGGGGTCCCAGGCATTTGGGGGGATGCAGTGGTTTGGGGGACCCTCTGCCCCACGGGGGACCCCCGCCCCATGGGGGACCCAGGGCCTCTGAAGCCCTCCCAGCAGCCAGCAGGTAGGTGGGGACCCCGTGATCCCCCCATCCAGGGACCCAGGGATTTGGGGGGGGGACCCAGGGGTCTGGTGGGGACCCAGGCATCTGGGGGGGACCCAGATATTGGGGTGACACCCCCTTTCTCCCCATCCCACACCCCTCGAGGGGGACCAGAGCATCCAGGTGTGTTGGAGGAAGCCCCCCCCAGCACCCGGCAGGTA
The DNA here is from genome assembly GCF_949628215.1 of Phalacrocorax aristotelis. Lineage (NCBI taxonomy): Eukaryota > Metazoa > Chordata > Aves > Suliformes > Phalacrocoracidae > Phalacrocorax > Phalacrocorax aristotelis. The sequence goes on along the minus strand of NW_027441127.1, from coordinate 8,589 downwards.
GGCGGGGACCCCGTGAATCCCCCACCCAGAGACCCAGGCATTCGGGAGGGGACCCAGGGATTCGGGGGGGACCCAGATATTGGGGTGCCCCCCCCCCTTTACCGTTCCTGTCCCCCCCCCCCATGAGGGATCTGGGTGTCTGGGTGTGTCGTCGGAAGCCCCCCCAGCACCCGGCAGGTAGGTGAGGTCCCCATGATCCCCCCACCCAGGGACCCAGACATTCGGGGGGGACACCCAGGGCTGGGGGGGGGGTCCCAGCAAGGGGGGTGACCCCCCGTCTCGCCCCCGCGCCGACTCACGTCCTGGTTGGACATGTCCCAGTAGGGCCGCTCGCCGAAGGACATCACCTCCCACATGACGATGCCGTAGCTCCAGGCGTCGCTGGCCGAGGTGAACTTGCGGAAGGCGATGGCCTCCGGCGCCGTCCACCGGATCGGGATCTTCCCGCCCTGCGGAGGACGACGTCGGGGGGTCCCAGGGGTCCCGGGGACCCCAACCCGCCGGGGACCCACCCCGAGGGACCCAGGGGGGTCCGGGGGAGCCCAACCCCCGCAGAAACCCACCTCCTGAGGGACTCAGGGGACCCCAACCCCCCCAGGAACCCACCCCTGAGGGATCCAGGGGGACCCCAGCACCCCCTCCCCAGCACCCCACCAGCAGCACCCTGACCCCAGCACCCCCTCCCCAGCAGCCCCCTCCCCAGCACCCTCCCCAGCAGCACACTGACCCCAGCAGCCCCCAGCAGCCCCCTGAGCCCCGCACCCCCCCAGCACCCCCCTGACCCCAGCAGCCCCCCCCAGCACCCCCCTGACCCCAGCAGCCCCCCCAGCAGCCCCCTGACCCCAGCAGCCCCCTGGCCCCAGCAGCCCCCCGACCCCCGCACCCCCCTGACCCCAGCAGCCACCCCCAGCAGCCCCCTGACCCCAGCAGCCCCCTGACCCCAGCAGCCCCCAGCAGCACCCTGGCCCCAGCAGCCCCCTGACCCCAGCAGCCCCCCCCAGCAGCAACCCCTCCCCAGCAGCCCCCTGGCCCCAGCAGCCCCCCGACCCCCGCACCCCCCTGACCCCAGCAGCCCCCTGACCCCAGCAGCCCCCCAGCAGCACCCTGACCCCAGCAGCCCCCCCAGCAGCCCCCTGACCCCAGCAGCCCCCAGCAGCCCCCGACCCCCGCACCCCCCCTGACCCCAGCAGCCCCCAGCAGCCCCCGACCCCCGCACCCCCCTGACCCCAGCAGCCCCCCCCCAGCAGCCCCCCTGACCCCAGCAGCCCCCTGACCCCAGCAGCCCCCAGCAGCCCCGACCCCCGCACCCCCCCGACCCCCGCACCCCCCGCGCCCAGCGCGGCCCCCCCGCGGCGGGGGGGCGGGGGTCTCACCAGGGAGCTGGTGTAGGTGGGGTCGGCCGAGCTCTCCTCGTCCAGGGCGCGGGAGAGCCCGAAGTCGGACACTTTGCAGACGAGCTGCGCGTCCACCAGGATGTTGCGGGCCGCCAGGTCGCGGTGCACGAAGCCCGTCTCGGCCAGGTACCGCATCCCCGCCGCGATGCCCCGCAGCATGGCCACCAGCTGCAGCGGCCCCAGCGTCCCCGCCCGGCCCTGCGGGGCGCGCCGGGGGCACCGCGGGGGGGGGGGCAACGCGGGGAGGGGGGGGACACCGCGGGGGGGGGGGCACCGCGGGGAGGGGGGACACCATGGGAGGGGGGACACCGCGGGGGAGGGGGACACCGCGGGGAGGGGGGGACATACGGCAGGGTAGGGGGGACATGGGGAGGGGTGGGTTGCGGGGAGGGGGGGACACCGCGGGGGGAGGGGGGACACCGCGGGGGGGGGGCATGGGAGGGCACCACGGGGAAGGGGGGACACCGCGGGGAGGGGGGGCACCACGGGGAAGGGGGACACCATGGGGAGGGGGGGCACAGGGAGGGGGGGCACCGCGGGGAGGGGGGGACACCGCGGGGAGGGGGGGACACCGCGGGGAGGGGGGACACCATGGGGAGGGGGGGCACAGGGAGGGGGGGCACCGCGGGGAGGGGGGGCACCACGGGGAGGGGGGGCACCGCGGGGAGGGGGGCACCGCGGGGAGGGGGGGACACCGCGGGGAGGGGGGACACCATGGGGAGGGGGGACACCATGGGGAGGGGGGGACATACGGCAGGGTAGGGGGGACATGGGGAGGGGTGGGTTGTGGGGAGGGGGGACACACCGTGGGGAGGGGGGACACAGGGGCACAGTCACCTTCCCCCCCTCCACAGGGGGATGCAGGCTGTGACCCCCATGTCACCGGTGTCCCCTGTGTCTGCAGCATCACCCTGTGCCCCACCCCGGCCCCGTGTCCCCCCATGTCCCCCCACATGCCCTTGTCCCCCCACGGCGCCCCACATTCCCATGTCCCCCCATGTCCCCTTGTCCCCCCACGGCTCCCCACAGCCTCTCGTCCCCCCACGTCCCCCCATGGCCTCTCGTCCCCCCATGTCCCCACGTCCCCGTGTCCCCCCATCACCGTGACCCCCACCCTGTGGTGTCCCCCCTCCCCATGTCCCGTCCCCCCAGTGTCCCCCCACGTCCCCCCACGTCCCCATGTCCCCCCACATCCCCGCATCCCCCACATCCCCATGTCCCCACATGACCCCTCAGCCACCTGCATCCCCCCACGTCCCCTTGTCCCCCATGTCCCCCCACATTCCCACGTCCCCACATGTCCCCTTGTCCCCATGTGTCCCCTCAGCCCCCTGCATCCCTCCACATCCTCTTGTCCCCCTATGTCCTCCCACGTCCCCATATGTCCCCTTGTCCCCCTGCGTCCCCCCACGTCCCCACATCCCCCCGTGTCTCCCCGCGTCCCCCCATGTCCCCACGTCCCCCCGTGTCCCCCTGTGTCCCCCCGTGTCCCCACGTCCCAGTGTCCCCCCGTGTCCCCGCGCCCCCCCACGTCCCCCCACGTCCCCACATCCCCCCGTCCCCCCCGTCCCCGTGTTCCCTGTGTCCCCCCGTGTCCCCACGTCCCTGTGTCTCCCCACGTCCCCCCATGTCCCCACATCCCCCCGTGTCCCCCTGCGTCCCCCCATGTCCCCACATCCCTGCATCCCCCATGACCCCATGTCCCCCCACGTCCCCACATCCCCCCGTGTCTCCCCACGTCCCCCCATGTCCCCACATCCCCCCGTGTCCCCCTGCGTGCCCCCGCGTCCCCCTGCATCCCCCATGTCCCCACATCCCCTGTGTCCCCCCGCGTGCCCCCGTGTCCCCCTGCGTCCCCCCGTGTCCCCACGTCCCCGTGTCTCCCCACGTCCCCCCATGTCCCCACATCCCCCCGTGTCCCCCTGCGTCCCCCCATGTCCCCACGTCCCCGTGTCTCCCCACATCCCCCCATGTCCCCACATCCCCCCGTGTCCCCCTGCGTCCCCCCGTGTCCCCACGTCCCCGTGTCTCCCCACGTCCCCCCATGTCCCCACATCCCGCCGTGTCCCCCTGCGTCCCCCCATGTCCCCACGTCCCGGTGTCCCCCGACGTCCCCGCGCCCCCCCGCGCCCCCGTACCCGCAGGAAGGCGTCGAGGGCGCCGTTCTCCATGAACTCGGTGAGGATCATGGCGGGGCGCTGGCCGTCACCACCCCCCGCAGCCGCACCACGTTGGGGTGCGCGAACTGCCCCATGCGGGCGGCCTCCCCCAGGAAGTCCCGGCGCTGCCGCTCCCCCGCGCCCCCCTTCAGCGTCTTCACCGCCACCGGCGACTCGGGGCGCCCCGGCAGCGCCAGCCGGCCCCGGCACACCTCCCCAAACTCCCCTGGGGGCACGGGGGGGCACACGTCACCCCAGAGCCCCCCCACGCCTCCCCGAACTCCCCGGGGGGCACGGGGGGGCACACGTCACCCCAGAGCCCCCCCACGCCTCCCCGAACTCCCCTGGGGGCACGGGGGGGCACACGTCACCCCAGAGACCCCCCACGCCTCCCCGAACTCCCCTGGGGGCACGGGGGGGCACACGTCACCCCAGAGCCCCCCCACGCCTCCCCGAACTCCACAGGGGGCACGGGGGGGCACACGTCACCCCAGAGCCCCCCCACGCCTCCCCGAACTCCCCTGGGGGCACGGGGGGGCACACGTCACCCCAGAGCCCCCCCACGCCTCCCCGAACTCCACGGGGGGTGGGTGGAGACACAATTTGGGACGGGGACGGGGTGACATCGCTGGGGACATTGTGGGGGATGATGTCAGGGGTCGGGGACGGGGACACCATTGGGGACAGGGAAGAGGACATGGGGGATGTCACTGAGGTCAGGGATGGGGACAGAGTTGGGGACACTGTTGGGACGTCACCGGGGACACCATTGGGGTCAGGGGTGGGGACATGGGTGGGGACAGGCAAGAGGACATGGGGGGACAGAGGTGGGGACGTCATTGGGGTTAGGGATGGGGACAGGGATGGGGACACTGTTGGGGACGTCATTGGGGCTGTCATCGGGGACACCACTGGTGTCAGGGGTGGGGGCATGAGTGGGGACCCCATTGGGGACGTCATTGGGGTCAGGGATGGGGTCAGGGGTGGGACATGAGTGGGGACCCCGTTGGGGACGTCACTGGGGCGTCCATAGGGGCGTCTTTGGGGACGCCTTCGGGGGGGCCCGGGCGGTGTCACCTGCCCCGATGACCTCCTCGATCTTGACGCAGGCGACGTCGATCTCCTGGGCGAAGTCCCTGAGGGCCACCCCGGGGTCCTCGTAGGTCAGGGGGTCGATGTACAGCTTCCCCCCTGCACCGGCACCCCGCCGCGTCACCCGCTGTCCCCCCGCGCCCCGGGTACGGGGGGGTGACGCGGGGGGGTGACGCGGGGGCGGTGACGTGGGGACCAGTGACGCGGGGGCGGTGACGCCACCACCAGCACCCCGGGGGACGTGGGGACACCAACATGGTCACCGTGGGGACACGGGGGCGGTGACACGGGGGTGGTGACGTGGGGACGGTGACACGGGGGGTGCCACCACCAGCACCCGGGGGACGTGGGGACACCAACGTGGTCACCGTGGGGACACCGGGGTGACCCCAGGTGACAGCAGGTGACCCCAGGTGACCCCAGGTGGTGCCAGTTGACCGTGGATGACCCTGGGTGACCGTGGATGACCCCAGGTGACCCCGGGTGACAGTGGGTGACCCCAGGTGACCCTGGGTGACTGCAGGTGACCCTGGGTGACCCCAGGTGACAGTGGTGACAGTGGGTGACTGCAGATGACCCCGGGTGACCTCAGGTGACAGCAGGTGACCCCAGGTGACCCCGGGTGACAGTGGTGACTGCGGGTGACCCCAGGTGACCCCAGGTGACAGTGGTGACCCCGGGTGACTGCAGATGACCCTGGGTGACCCCGGGTGACCCCAGGTGACCCGGCGCTCACCGTGCCCGGCGGGGCGGTGGCCGTGCCGATCCGCATCCTCCCTGTGCCGGTGGCTGTGGCGCCTGGGGGTGAGGGCGCACGCAGTGAGACCCCCACCCAGGTGTGTCCCCCCCATACCCCTGGGACCCCCAAGACCCCCGAGGATGCCCCCAACCCCTCCCCCAGCTCCCCAGACCTCCCAGGACCCCCAGGGACCTCCCTAGAGCCCCCCCAAACCCCCTGCCCCCCCCCCACAGACCTCCCAGGACCCCCAGGGACCCCACTAGAGCTCCTCCAAGACTCCCTGGACCCACCCTGGTCCCCCCAGGGACCCCAAAGTGACCCCCACAGGGACCCCCATAATGCTCCCACCCCCCCAAGATGCCCCAGGGACCCCTCTGGACCCTCCTAAGCTCCTCTGGGACAACCCAGAGATCCCCAGGATGCTCCAGCTCCCCCCCTCCCAGACCCTCCAGACCCCTCCCAGGGGCCCCTCTGGCCCCTCTCAAGCCCCTCAGGACCCCCCAGAGCCCCCTTAGGGACCCCCCCGTCCCCTCTCAAGCCCCCCCGGACCCCCCAGAGCCCCCTTAGGGACCCCCCCGTCCCCTCTCAAGCCCCCCCGGACCCTCCAGACCCACCCAAGGACCTCCCTGGCCCACCCTGAAATCCCAGGGACGCCCCAGGATCCCCAGGACCCCTTAGAGCCCCCTCAGGGCTCCCCCCAACCCCTCCTAACCCTCCCAGGGAACCCGGCCCCCCCCGGGCCCCCCTCACCTGAAGCAGAGCAGGGTCCCCGCGAGCAGCGCCAGCACCAGGAGGCCCCCCAGGGCCGCAGCCCCCGCCACGAGCCCCCCGTGCTCCCCCCGGGAGCCCTCTGCCAGCAGCCGTCAGTGCCAGGGGGCCCGGGGGGGAGGCCCGGGGGGGCCCCCCAGGGTCCCAAAGGGGTCATGGAGGGGTTGGGTGGGGTCCCAGGGAACTTATAATGGGGTATGGGGGGGTCCCAGGGGATCCCAGGTGGGTTCAGAGGGGTTTTGGGGTTCCAGGGGGGGTCCAGGGCAGTCCCAGGGGGGTTATGGGGGTTCCCAGGGGGGTCTCAGAGGGATTCTGGGGTCCCGGGGGCTCAGGGGGGATCCCGGGGGGGACCCAGGGGGTCTGGGGGAGGGGACCAGAGGGGTCATGGGTAGTGGAGGGTTCCCAGGGGGTCCCAGGGAGTCCTGGGGAATTGTGGGGGTCAGGAGTGTCCCAGGGGTGTTGGGGGAGGCTCAGGGGGCCCCGGAGGGGGTGGGATGGATACTGCAGGGGGTGCCCCACAGTTGGGGGGGTCCAGAGTGGGGTCTCAGGGGGTCCCATGAGGGTTTTGGGAGTGTTCTGGGAGGGGCTGGGGGGGGAAGTCTGGGCCTCCTAGGAGTTTGGGGAGGTCCCTGGGGGTTTGGGGTCCCAGGGGGAGTTGGGGGGTTTGGAGGGGTCCTGGGGGATTAGGGGGGGTCCCAGGGGGAGTTGGGGGGTTTGGAGGGGTCCTGGGGGATTAGGGGGGGTCCCAGGAGGAGTTGGGGGGTTTGGAGGGGTCCTGGGGGATTGGGGGGGCCCCAGGGGGAGTTGGGGGGTTTTGGGGGTGCGGGGGGGGCTCACCGGCACCCTGGGTGGTGACGGCGGTCTCAGGGCCGAAGTCCCCGTAACCGGCTTCGGAGCGGGCGCGGACCCTCACCCCATAGAGCCCCCCTCGGCGCAGCCCCCCCAGCTCTGCCCGTGGCGCCGGCACCTTCAGAAACATGGGGGGGCCCTCGCCCCCCGCCACCTGCGGGGGTCAGGCACCCTTCCCTTGATCCAGGACCCCCAATACCCCACCCAAAGCCCCTGAAACACCCCCAGGGCCCCTCCAGTGCCCCCAGGGACCCCCTGTGTCCCTTGGGACCCCTCCAAGACTCCCAAGTGCCCCCCAAATATCACCCTAGACTCCCCCAGAAGCCCCCCCAGACCCCCTTGCTGTCTCTTGGCAACCCAATGCCACCCAGGATACCCCCCAACACCCCTCAGGATCCCCAGTGTCTCGCAGAACCCCCCAATATCCCCAAGTGTGCCCAAGGAGCCCCCCAATACCCCCAGAAGCCTCCCACGACCCCCCCAGGACCCCCAAATAGCCCTCAGAACCCCCAAATACTCCCCAGGAACCTCACTATAGCCCCTAGAACCCCCCCAGTCCCCCAAGAGCATCCCAAAGCCCCTCAATGTCCCTTGGGACCCCACCAATGCCCCCCAGACCCCTTCAATGTCCCTTGTGACAACAACACCCCAGCTCCTTAATACCCCCAGCCCCCCCCCAGTGTACTCCAGGAGCTTCCAGGACCCCCAGATACCCCTCAGGACCCCCCAATACCTCCTCCAGTGGCCCTTGGGACCCCCCCAGTGCCCCCTCCAGCCCCCCTCACCTTCTCGTAGTACTTGACCTCGTAGTCGAGGACGTTGCTCCCGGGGGGGGCCGGAGGGGGGGTTGGCCATGACAATGTCACCCCTGTGGGGGACCCCCCGATCCGGACCACATCGTACACCGGCAGCGGCACTGGGGGGGGTCACAGGGATGTGACGGGGGTCCCAGGTGGGTCCCAGAGGGGTTTAGGGGGTCCTGGAGGGGTTCCTGGGGGTCTTGGGGAGGCTTTGGAGTCCAAGGGGGGGGTTTAAGGTGGGTTTGAGGGTGCCAGGACAGGTTTTTGGGGTCCCAGAGTGGGTTCGGGGGTCCCAGAGTGGGTTTGGGTGACCCTGAGAGATCCTGGTGGGTCTCAGGGTTGGTTTAGGGGTCCCAGGAGGCGTCTCAGGGAGGGTTTAGGGTCCCAGGACAGCTTTGGGGTCCTGGGGGGTCCCCGGATGGTTTAAGGTGTCCCACAGCAGATTGTGGGGGTCCCAGGGTGGGTTTAGGGGTCCCAGGGCGAGTTTATGCATTCCCAGGACAGGTTTAGAGGTTTCCAGTGCAGGTGTAGGGGTCCCAGGACAGGCTTAGGGGTCCCAGGGCAGCTTAGGGGGTCACAGGGCAGGTTTAGGGGTCACAGGTCGGTTTAGGGGTCCCAGGATGGGTTTGTGTGCCCCTAGGTGGGTGATGGGGTCCCAGGCGTGTTTAGGCATGCCCAGTTCAGGTTTAGGGGTCCCAGGGCAGGCTTACAGGTTTCCAGGGTGGGTTTAGTGGTCCCAGGGCGGGTTTAGGGGTCCATGGCGGGTTTAGGGGTCCACAGCGGGTTTA